>NC_090789.1:5656696-5956696 GCF_040054535.1 Antennarius striatus | reverse complement strand
TTTTGTATGTGTTTCAAATGTCAAAAAGCAGTAACTAGATGTTCATTGTAATTTCCAACAGTAGTCAGCTTAAATCAGAAAGGTTTTTAATTTAAATAAAAACTTGATGATTACTTTACCCTTACCTTGATTTATCACATAATCGTTTTTTGTTTTTGTTTTTTTAACTATGTATTCAGGCAGAACAAAAAAAAAAATTGTTATCAACCATCTTCAACAGTCATTATCAAGCTATATGTGTTTTCATGAAGTATGGTATTTTGATAACGCTGCTAATATTCAGGTTACCAGTAAAGGAGTTGAGTTTGGCTGACACCTAAGTTTTTATAACAACTGAGAACCATCAGTCAGCCGAAAAAGTAAGTCGATCAATCACCTCAAATGTCACTAAGCTATACGGCAACACAAATAAACACGAGCAACTGGTGCTTGGAGAAATGAAACAGTATAGCCCGGCAGTACATAACTGAGCATAATTGTGTTATTATTATGTTACATTGTGAACTTACAGATCGTGACAGAAATCAATGTGAATGCAAACACACAAACAAACAACAAGCGATGCAGCAGCTGGTGAGCTTCTTTCCTGCAGCTGCGCCGCGCTGATTGGCACAAGCACACATGAAGAAACAGTGTTAAGGACAAGTGGTCGGACAGGCTCGACAAGTGCGAGTAACAAGCCGATGATGTGATGAAAAGGTAGATGCATGACTTATGCGGGTGAGGGAACAGGCAGTGCAGTCGGAGAGCACGGATCAACGGCTAAATGAACAGAGGGAGAGAGAACTGGATGTCTGGACAGAGTTAAAAGAAAAGTGATGTATGACAATCAAAAGGATGGAGGAGGAGGACGAGAGTTCATTAGATTTCAATCAGTGCTGCCCGTGGTAAACTTTCTCGGCTCTGGGAAACACACGACATACCGAAACACACACCTCTGAGATCAATACAGCCTAAGAAAATATTCAGACGCAGCCAAACACTAAAAAAAAAAAAAGAGACGGAATATGTGTTGTGTATTCTTCAAACATTTGTTTCTTCAATATCTAGTTTGACAATGTCTGTTCCTGTGAGCTAGCTAACGCTGACAGCTTGTTCCTTCTGAATTTTCACCCACGCATCTGTCTTAAACTCTGAGATACACACACGCAAACACACATGGACGGCAGTCTAAACAAGATTTTGGACTCCTCCTTTCCAGAGGCTTCTTTCAACACAAACAGATTTGCTCCAGCAACATTCAGAATTCTTGCTGTAAGCAACAAGCATTACCTTTTTCTATTGATTAACAGAATAACCACAAACCACAGAGTATCGTCTGTAAACGTACCTGTATGTGAGAGCTGGTAGAGACAATATTAAAGTAAGTCCATGTGAGAATGGAACAGGTAAAATACACACAGACACACATCCACCCTCTGCTGTCACTTCCTACTACATAGATATCTTTTTTCAGGAAGTAATACAGCAGCTTTGAAAGGAGGAAATGAAGGGAACACAGAGTGTTTTGCGTTGGGACTGACAGAGGTGCCCCGGCCACTCTTTCCCGTCACACAGGATGTAACACAAAAGACCGGTTAGGGTGAGAATGACACCCGGATTAATGAGAACACAACAAAGGAAAGACAAGTGTTGTAAAGTTGGATCAAATAATAAAATTTTTAAATGTATTAAAAGCAGTTTACCCACACACCTAATCCTTTTAAACAGATACCTCCACCCTTGCCCCTGAGGCGACTCCTAAAGTTTGTTCACTCCAAGGAATTCTGCATTTTGTTTTCACACCTCTCAAGTTTGCCTAAAAGCTTCTCCATGTTGTCAGTTGGTATAGGCTTTTTATCGACTACCTTTGAAATGTGCTTTGAAATGTCTGTTGATGTGATTAAGTGCCTTACAAATAAAAGCGGATTGATTGATTGATGGATACCTGAGCCTGGTAGTTAACCCTGTTTGCATCAATGTTTCCCACATTGTTCTATTTACGGTCGTCTTTGACAGCCGTTTCGCTCCAATACTGGAGGAAAGCGGCGTTCTCCTTCTGCTCCAGGACCGCCTGTCGCCAAGTAGAAATAAAGATAAGGTGCTACTGTGGGCGACAGACAGATCTGATAGGGACAAATCCTATTAAAGTCTACAAACCTTTCTATGCTACCTCTAAGTCAGTGATAAATTTGTTATGACTACATTTTTGACTAGTGATTAAAATCAGTGACTTATAAGTTTGAATTATATAACTTATTTGATCATTTCCTTGCATGTATTCAACATTTTTACATTGCTGTTCAGGCACTGACTTTCATATTCAAGAATCACTGTTAGGCCTCGTTATGAGTTTCAATTTCTACCTTTTTTCCCCAGTTGTGAATTTATATATAAAGCTTTGCTAATTGATAACTTGACAAAAAGATCTTTTGAAATGTGCGCTTCACCTACATCATGCTGGAGTAAGCAGGACTTGGAAGATCATTAAAGGGAAGAGAAAGCAACTGTTTGCTCATTGTCAGTGTAATTCATGTAACCAGAGGCATGGGTGACTCCAGCACTGATGCTGGGTGACAGCATATCGCCCACCATCTTCTTGCCTTATGACCTACCAGGGTCCACTGTCAGACAGCATTAAGGAGGTTTGCCCAGACTGTGCATACACACACACACACACACACACACACACACACACACACATCTGAACCATAACATCACCACTTAACCGGTGCGTCATCACACTCCCAACAGACCCATCTATTGCTGAGGAGTTAGCAGCAATCGAATTACAAACACAGGCACACACTCAAAGTCAAATGTATAGCAAACAAGGTCAAGATACTGTATCAGTGAAACTGTAAGCAGTACTTGATTTATCAATAAGCAAGGTCTCCTTGAAGGACACCAGACGTAGAAAGACATATTACTGCCTCTGACATATACAGTATACAGTATATTAATGAAGGAGCTGATGGCATGAAGCAGGACTGTCAATGGATAATATGTGGGAAAGCTGCACACCAGGAGATCTCTACACTGGCATCATCCGACAACATTTTTAGCAGATCATTTTTAGTGGATTTTCATCTTTGCCAAACCGGTGTATGCACACACACGCACACACACACACACACACACACACACACACACACACACACACACACACACACACACACACACACACACACACACACACACACACCACCTGAGGAATCTCAAATGTGTAGTCATGGAAAACCGCAAAACACTCACAGCTGTTAATAAAGCAGATAAAGGTTCTAGGCTCAAAATTGTCCATCAGTAGCTCGTTGGTTTAATATGACCGACAGAATTCCGTTGGTTGTTGTTTTGTTTACTGTTGTCTTTATTTATTAGGGAACCACCGACAACCAGCTGCTTTGACACAATGACAACCAGTTACTCAGATTCCTCAATACGATGTTAAACCGCATCCCAAGGCGCTGGTAGCTCGGTAGCAAACATGATCTTTCCCGTTAAGAGTACTCGTTAAATAAATATCGACTCCAGACCACGGAATTATCACACTTCTGTCTGGACTTGCTGAATGACTTCATGCTGTCACACTGCTTCCTTACAGATTAGCTTGTCAGTTAGCTAGCCCCGCTAAGGCGCGACACCAAGTAAACCGGTTAAATTACTGTTTACTTACGAGCATGCTATCCGTCGACTTTTTGGGATCGTTGTCCTCTAAGGTTCCAACAAGACGAGCAAATCGCTATCACTTCGCTACTCCATAAATCACCTAAATAATTCATCAACATCAGATCCTTCCATCTTCAGTACTTTCATCACACGTACAGCCTTAGACGAGGAAACTCGCTCTCTGAAAAAGTGACAAGCGTCTGAACCAATGATTAAACTAGTGTACACTCTAACGCCACGCCCCTTAAATCCAGGATCCAATCAAATAAGACACTAGGAATGTATTGCAGTAATTTCCACGAGCATGGTAGGTTGTCGCTGTCAGTCACCGATCTTTGACAGAAGGATGATCTATGGATCTCCCAGACGTGCTTTAACCGATTCATAAATAAGTAAATCATTGACATCTGGAATGAGATCTCACTGTGTGAATAATTGATACTACAGCGTAGAAATTAAAATTACACATAAGTTATTTTGAATATTTTATCATTTAAAAATTTGTAATGATTGTATCACGCTAACATAGTATAGTGAAAGTCGTGAAAAATATGATTAGTATATGGCTGTGCTACATATTAGCCACAGTTAGCTTATTTTGTAGACCTTCTCATCGTCGGGTTTTTCCCACCACGTGTTACACACTTTACAACAAAGCATTTCTTCGAATCTGTTTTCTTTTAGAAATCATGACTGCCTAACGGTTACCTTTACTTTAATAAAATATAGTTCTATTGTTGTCATATTTGTGAATAAATGATCTGCTTGCTTTTCCGTGACATCGTGTTTTTAACATCTGATGAAGTCATGGTGCCGGTCATAAGTAGAGAATTCTCCCTGAAAGTTACCATAACTAAACAGGAACGGTTCAAAAGCAAAACAGGTCTCTTGGTGTTAAGGAAAAGAACGTTCCTCGTTAATGCCTTTCCTTCACACTCAAAGTACTGGTACTTTATTTTAAATACTTTATACAATCCTAAACCTTTGTTGAAAATACTTTACTCATATATGATTTCTGTAGTTAATGAGTGTTTATTCATTTTGATAAAATTTCTCAGAAACATACAATTTCTGAAATGAATAAAGAACTACTACTGTTATTACAGTACATTACAAAAGAAAGTGCATAGCGCCCCCTATTGTTAACCACTAGAATAACATCTATCAAACAAAAGGCCTACACAGTAGTTTGAGATTTGAAATGATTCATTAGTCATTAAAATTATTATTATTATTATGCAGTATTATAATTGTTTGTTTTGCAATATTCATGACACCAATGTTGTTGCAAAAGAATATGCATTTCAGAAAATGATAAAGAGATTTGGGTGTAAAATACATGTCCTAAGTAAAAATTGTGAAAGCATGTGCATGATATCTGAAAATAATTGAACCCTGAATATCTGCAATATAGTATCAGTGGTGGATTGCATTTGAAATGAAAGATCTACAAAGAAGCCCCTGCAATCTCTGCAGCCTCAGTGAAGACTTCGCCAACTTTTTGTCTATATCCAGAAGACAACTCCTTTGCCCTCCTCACTTCATTCAGGTTTTCCTCCAGGTTCTCAATTAGCCTTCCTTGTTCCTGGTAAGAGGCTGTGTAACCCTTCACTTGCTCAGCCATTTGATCCTTGCTACGGAGCAGCCAGCCAATTAACTCTTGAAGTGCAGTACCTTTGGAGATGGCAGCCTTGGCATTCTCAGAAGTGCCTTTTAGCTCATCCTGAGCCAGCTGCAAGTGTGGAGGAAGTGGTTCCTCCATACTTTCCTCAGATGATCCCACAGGATCCACATTGAGGAAGAAATCGTAACCCTTTATCTTGAGTGAGATCCTGTACTTGGCCTCTGGGAGTGGATAGAAATTGACATCAAATCAGAGACACAAAGAAACAAAGAAACAGAAAATTGATGTTGCAGTCACTTGGTCTGTACCATTAGGGGGGTTTAAGGGCTTTCAAACAGCATACGCTTAGCTTAGGGTTACAATATTCAGACTATATTTTTGTAAAACGTCCATTGGAACATGAGACAAATGTTTCTTTTTTTACATTGCATCTTTTAGTCATGCATTTATTTGATTTTCAAAATACAACCTTTAAACTTGTGGCTAATCCTGCTGCAGGAAAGCACCAGGATGCCTGTGACTGAGTTGAGGTCAGCCCATTTGGAATGTGGCTGAATGCAAGTATGAAGGTTATTGAGCCCTAGGCTAACAGCCTCTAAAGAATTTTTAATTCCGGGGCTATAGGTGCAGTGTCAAAAATCTCGTACCGTGCTCCTCTGTGATCTTGCCCAGGCATTCAGCTAAGGTTAGGGTATCACTGTAGTTGCAACCATAGATCTGTCGCACATTATTGATGTGTCTGACCATAGCTTCATAGTGCTCCTGTTGGTCATTGAAGGTCTCAGAGACGTCAGAAAACCTCTGGTCCAACTCTGGCACACACACTCTCCTCATTGACAACTTGCCCATCCGATTAGTAGTTTGCGCACCTGATAGAAGAAAACGAGTATCACACAACAGTAACACACAAAAAAATGTTTCACTGATTTATACATTTAATTTGCATTCAAATATTTATTGAGATATACAAAGCAGCATTCTATCAAATTAATCATTTCAAAATCATAGTCCCATCCCATAAATCACAATTTATAAAGATCATAAAAATAAACATAAGTATTAAGGTGTAGTTAAGAGAACAAAAATACAGTAATAATAATAATAACAAGAATACTAAAAGATAATAGTAATAATAAAGAATACCTCAATTAATCAGTTATGAAAAAATTAAAAAAGGATATCCATGAATCACAACACACACAAGGACATTAGTAACATCAGCTCCAGAACCTAACACATTCTGCCACATTTCTCCATCCTCCATTACAAGTTTTGCAGCGATGGAAAAAATGAATAAATGAAAAGAAGTAAAGAAGTAAATTGTAAAATCATGTATAAATAACTGTATGGAAATACACAGGTTTGAGAGACAAACATTTTGTAAGTTTAAGTACCACTGTGTGCTGGCCTTGTCTGCCTTGCTGATCCACCTCCATTCAAATCAGATGGTCTGGGATGCAAAAGAGGCTGCCTCTGAAATGGAATTGTACTTTTTCTTGTTTAATGGCACTTTTTTTAAAAAGAAAAAGAAACATAAAGCAGTAACAAAGCTTTCATTCATCCCGATGCAAGTCATGACATTGTCATATAATAAGTGAACTATTCTTGACGCACGTCTGTTTCATTGCGCATTTATGGAGACCTTATCATAGCCTACTTCAAGGTTCAATATTGTCACGTTGCATTTGTGTCAAACGATAAAATTCTGGTTTTAAATAACTTTTCGTCATTTTAGGAAAGTGATATTGTGACGATGGCTGTAGTGCGCTTATGCATTCTATACAACATTCAGTAATAGTTTAATCCACTGACACAATTTAGCTATGCTTTCTAGTCTGATCTCTAAAGAAACCATTTTCTGCAAATATTCCCAAAAACTTCAACACATACCTCGTCGGAGTTTTCATTTGCGAAGCAGCAACAACAGAGAAAACGGAGCATTGTTAACAGCTCGGGTCTATGCTCTCAATTTGTTTTTGGGTCACTTATTTCTAACAATGCATCTGTAGTTCACACTGAAAATGACGTCGATGTCATGAGATCCTGGTTTTATTTCCTGCATTACTGTAAAACAATGATAATAACATAAAGGTGCACCTGCAGGAGAGCAAAACCAAAAACTCTGCTGTCGCTATTTGTTAAATCAAGTCCTCGGTTATTTATGTGATAAAATCTGATATACTATCTACTTCAGTGTTGTGAATAGTTAAGCATTTCTTGTAGATCTGCAAGCGTTGGTAAAAGATAACTACAGTAATTCCGCATTCCTAAAAAAAAAAAAAGGAAAAAAAAAGAAATGCCAGTGAGTAGTTTCACGGCTTCCGCCGATAGGTGGCGACCGCGAGTTCAACCCGATAAGGAACCGTAGAAGAAGAAAAAGCGCGAAAGGGAACATGGAGTGAATCACAAAGATTTGGATGTATTTTAAAATAAACGCCACTTCAACATTAATTTTAACACTTGAAATCGAGTCTGTCTGACTTTCCTTTTATAAATCTTTGCGTTAAGAGAAGCAAGCTACTGCTAGCAAGAACACTGTAGTTGAGCTACAACAAACAGACCGGAGCTACACGCTGCTTTGGCAGCTAGAATTCTGTTTTTGTTTTTATCAATATTTTTAAGTGAACTGTTTTTAAATAGACTGCTGACATGACGGGAGTAGCCTCACCAGAGAAACCGACGACATCCAAGAAGAAGACCGAGAGGAAATGTGCAAGCAAAGAGGAGTACAGACAACTGTCGAGCATCATGGGAGTCATGAACAACCTGAGGAAACAGGTGTGTGAGCGAGGAAATGACAAACAGCAGGCAGATCAGGAATGACATGTAGTGTGTGTGTGTGTGTGTGTGTGTGTGTGTGTGTGTGTGTGTGTGTGTGTGTGTGTGTGTGTGTGTTTGTAACTACTTGTGTGTTTGCTTTAGGGTACTCTTTGTGATGTGACCCTGGTGGTTCAGGGGAAACACTTTCCTGCCCATAGAGTAGTGCTGGCTGCTGCAAGCCACTTCTTCAGCCTCATGTTTACGAGTAAGTTTGGATGTAAATCACATAATCATGAGTTGTTATTTTGTGCATTGAACATATGGAAACCACAATATTGAAAAATATGCCTTTGATTTCCAGTGAGACACAACACAAACAACCAAATACTGTATGTATCAAGGACAGGGATACAAAGTATTTTGTATTTTATGCACTATAAGGCGCACTTTCAATGAATGGCCTATTCTAAAACTGTTTCATATGTAAGGCGCACTGGATTATAAGGCGCACTGTAGGTTTTGGAGGAAATTAAAGGCTTTTATGTGTGCCTTATAGTGCGGAAATTACTGTAATCATTCGTCTCATGGACTTGCACAACCCCAACATGTGTGTGATGCTGTGTCTGTGGCTAATGTTTACACTGTCACATTTACACATTCAACCAACCTTACAAGTTGTTTGTGGTGTTCAGAACTCACAGCATTGCACGTTAAATGTGATTCTGCAATTGGTTTTTATTCTCTTTCTTTATCACTGAAGTGTACCTGCATTTTTTTTTAACTTCCAGCCAGAATGATGGAGTCAATGTCCCATGAGGTGGAGCTCAGGAGTGCTGAGTCTGATATTGTTGAGCTGTTGATTGAATTTATCTACACGGCTCGGTAAGAATTGTAAAAACATCAAAAATCCTTATTTTATGAGACGAGTAACTAAAGTTGAAAGATGATTAGATCATAGAGCTTTTACTTTCATATCAGAATAACACCTGTGTATTGCTGTGCGTGTGTGTTTCATCAGAATCTCAGTGAACAGCAGTAACGTCCAGTCGTTGCTGGATGCAGCCAACCAGTACCAGATTGAGCCTGTGAAAAAGATGTGTGTGGAGTTTCTCAAAGGGCAAATTGATGCAACAAACTGCCTTGGTAAGGACATAACTTTCAAAACTTTCATTCCATAACTGCAATCAAGTCATATCTCACACACTTTTACCCCTTACTTTGCAGAGCTCAATTATTTATTTATTGAGCTATTAGTGACAATTCTATTAGACGCACATTTGACTTCACACAGAGAAATTTTCCTGAGCCGGTACCTTGATCCTGGCTCACCTTACTAATCCTTGTCCCACCTTCAGGGATTTCTGCCCTGGCAGACTGTATGGACTGCCCTGAACTGAAGGCGGCGGCAGAAGACTTTTTCCAGCTCCATTTCACTGAAGTCTACAAATTAGATGAGTTCCTTCAACTGGACGTCACGCAACTCACACATCTGTTACACCAGGACAAACTTACTGTCCGTGCTGAGGCCCAGGTATGCATGTTTTTACAATAATTTCACTTGTTTCATTAGGAAACATTAATGTTCCTGATAATTGTAGTAAATATGATGTATAAAAATGTGTTAAGTTAAACTTATATGTTCCCACCAGTTTTGTTGTTGTGTTGTTGTTTAGATTTATGATGCAGCATTGCGCTGGCTCAAGTATGATGCGTGTAATCGACAACAGTACATCGTGGAGGTGTTGGGATGTGTTCGCTTCCCTCTTGTGTCCAAAACCTTCCTCTCCAAAACAGTACAAGCTGAGCCTCTCATCCAGGACAACCCACAGTGCCTGAAGATGGTTATCAGTGAGTCAAAACACACACAAAACACACTAACCATAGTTAACCAGAAAGGTTACCAATAACAAGTAATTTCATTAAGAATTACGCTGTGAGGAAAATGTTCCCTTAGTGTGACTTTTAGCTGTCATCAATTTTTTAGTAATGGATGATAAAATCGTTTAACAGGGCTCTTGTAATGCAAATTCACAAGCCCAATTTAAGTTTAAGTACTATGGTCTAATGTGTTCATTAAAAAAAACCTAAACAAAACAGCCTGCGTTTTTTTACCCAGGTGGGATGCGCTACCATCTGCTGTCCCTGGAGGATCGGGAGGATCTTGGAGAGAGCAGCCGACCGCGCCGCAAGAAGCACGACTACCGCATCGCTCTGTTTGGAGGCTCCCAACCTCAGTCCTGCCGCTACTTCAACCCCAAGGTACTGAGATTTACATGTAAACAAATTTGACCCACAAGGTTTGGTGGCATACGTAATCCTCACCCTACGTATACAACTGTTTCCGAGAGGTTATTGTAAGCTGAATTGTTCGCAAGTCATTATTCATTAAATTTCAAACTATACACACCATATGAGGTCATTTAAGTGCCATTACTACTCTAAACACAAAAGTATTATTCCTTAAAAATAATATTTGTTTTGACTTAAGTCGTTCTTGATTGTACGTCAGTTTTCAAAAGAATACACAGAAAAATAAAATGATTCAAACAATTGTTTTGAATTTAGATTTGTTGATGCAGAGTAAGATTTTCCTCCTTGAAATTTAATTCTTGAGAAGAAGAAAACACTTAAATGAATACTTGGCCAGTGTTACAGTAGAACTACAGTAGTCGGATATCTCCAAATGTGTGTAAACTACCTGTTTTGCCATTTATTCATCTTTACTATAAAGTTACCGTTTGGCATTCTCTGCAGGACTCCAGCTGGACAGATATTCGCTGCCCCTTTGAGAAGCGCCGAGATGCCACGGCGGTCTTCTGGGACAATGTGGTCTACATCCTGGGCGGCTCACAGCTCTTCCCTATCAAGAGGATGGATTGCTACAACGTCCTGAAGGACAGCTGGTACTCCAAGCTGGGTCCACCCACGCCTCGTGACAGCCTGGCAGCTTGTGCTGCACAGGGCAAGATCTACACATCTGGAGGGTCAGAAGTTGGTGAGCACAGGAAGGGGGAAGGGATGAACTTCAGAACAGGAACTGGGGAGTTGGCTCTAGGGTGTGGGTTGGCAGTGTGTGTGTGTGTGTGTGCTGGATGTTTTCATAATGATTTTTGAGTCTTGGATAAAATTGTTTTCAATCCTTCATGGTGGTAAAACCTCTTACTTCTGAAAGCATTAAATTGTGGTATTTACTGTGCGCCTGTGTCTGCAGGAAGCTCTGCTCTCAACCTCTTCGAATGCTACGACACCAGAACGGAGTCATGGCAAGTGAAAACCAGTATGCTGATGGCTCGCTGCAGCCACGGTTCAGTGGAGGCCAACGGTCACATCTACGTCTGTGGGGGAACTGTGGGCAACAACGTGTCTGGCAGGATCCTCAATAACTGTGAGGTTTATGACCCCAGCACACAACAGTAAGTTATTACAATGGGTCAGACCTAGATAGACAAATATGCATAATGTTCCCAAAATGGGAAATTTACACCTGTACAATGTAAAGAATGTCAGGCTTTATGCCACTGGTTTGACAACTTACATGAAATAATAAAAAGAAGTTGAGGGAATTATGATTCGATTATTTACATGTCCAGATTTCAGTAGACCATTAGCAGCAACTGCTACAGTATGAAGAAACGGTATTTATAAGTCTGTTTGGTCATGTCAGTATAATTATATAAAACCTATGTATTCCTAACAACAGGCTAATAAATTCATGAGATATTTTTATCAAACAAAAAGGCCAAAACTGTAGTTTCACCAATTTTTAAAAACCAATTCAGGTGTACAAGGAGATAAATCCCATAATATTTAATCCTAAACTAATCTGTCCCCAGATGGAGCGAGTTGTGTGGGATGAGAGAGGCCAGGAAGAACCACGGGTTGGCAGTTGTCAACAACAGGATCTATGCTGTTGGAGGGCAGGGGGCAATGGGTAAGTATGGGACATCACTACATGGCAATGAAGAATAAATAATGCTGTAAAAGCTTGACTGAACAAATTTTTTTTTATCCTTGTCTCCTTTCTAGGTGGACTGGACTCGGTGGAGTACTATGACATTGCCAGTAATGAGTGGCGAGCTGCTTCAGCTATGCCCTGGCGAGGTGTGACCGTGAAGTGTGCTGCGGTCGGTGACGTCATCTATGTCCTGGCAGGGTTCCAAGGTGTAGGGCGGCTTGGACACGTCCTGGAGTATCACACTGACACTGACAGGTTGTTGTATTAACTCAAATGAAAAGAACTGATGTTTTTGTCACCGATAATGTTCTCGCTACAAAGACTTGAAATGACTGTAGGTTTTCAGTATTACCATGTGACCCTTGAACCTAAATGCATCACCATGACTGAAAGTTGTCCTGATTGCTGTCATCTTTCAGGTGGGTGACCTGCAGCAAAGTGAGAGCATTTCCTGTCACCAGCTGCTTAATCTGTGTGGTCGACACCTGTGGAGTCAATGAAGACGAGGACATGGACCTCATAGACTCTCAGTCACACGCAGCATCTGCTGCCTCTTCATCTGCCTCAGCCTCATCATCCTCTTAGAATAAGCTTCAGCAGATATGAAGATGTTACTGTCGTAAGTCGCCTGAGCTGACATATTTAAGGCAAAGACTCGTTGTGCCACAACATACTAATGTGAATACTTGTGCATTTAGGTGAATAAGTTGTTGGTGTGTCAATTATGTTGAGGTGCCACAGGGACAATGTCCACAAATGTTTATATACCTGTTGTACCTAAAGTTAGTTTTATTCTCTCATTAAGATGCTTCGTGAGATAGTTTGCTTAGATTGTCAGATTGGTTTAGGACTGATAAAAGTGAGCTGTTTCTGATATATTGTATTTTATTTGAGTAATTTTAGTTTAATGTATGTGTTTAAAAAAAAGTAACATAATTACAGCTGTATGTGGTCCTGAATAAAACTGAATACAGGTAAACCTCGGCTTACTTCGTTTTGAGTTCGGTTTACAAAAGAAATACATGGAAAAATAAAAAGTTTACGTCAATTTACTCAACTTCTTTTATTTATAACCTTAAAGGCTTTTAGATCATTCATAAAGCATCTGCAATATATGGTAAACATTGCCAAATTTTATTAGTAAATTTAGATTTTTTTTCTGTACTTCATTAAAAACTAAAATTTGTAAGCTTAAAATAGTTTTGTATTAACCATATATTATTGAAAATGCATTCATAAATAGTACAAAAGTGGGAATAGTTATTTTTGGTTTAAACTTGAGACAAGTTAATTCAACATACGCAATTTTTTTTACTTACATGTCACTTGGAACCATTTAATGACGTATGGTGAGGTATACCTGTATGATAATGTGATATATGATCAGCCGTTGATAAAGCACAAAGATGAATAAATTTAGGCACTATTTTGTTAAAAAAACAATACATCACAGAAAAGATCTTTAAATTCATTGTTTTGTGTCCATATAATGTGAAAACTGACCTTGAAATATTTCATAATTAGTTATAACTTTCATAAAAGTTCCTAAGTTTGCTAAAATACGGCAAGCAAATGCCGTCATTTGAGATGGATGGGAAATATAAACAAGTTAAAATAGTGCAATACAATGAAAAAGGTACCATGGGTGCCCAAGTGGTAAAATGAGTAGTTCATTCAGCATTCCCTGAGTGTTTTTCATTATTAAACACTGGAATGTGATTATTTGGTCAAATAAAGCTCAATATTAAACTACTTAATATTTGTCATTTTTCTTTGCCTCATCAATCAGTAATCAAACTCATCATACTCTTCCTCACTCATCAGAAGTGCAAACCTGTTGTTAAACTCGTCAGTCCCTCTCCCCCCTCCTCTTGCTCCTCTTCCACCTCTGCCTCTTCCTCTCGAACCCTGTCCTCTTCCTCTCCCTCCCTGTCCTCTTCCTCTTTTCCTCCCTCGTCCTGCCAAAGAGGAATGATGGTTTTTGGAGCTGCAGCTTCTCACAGCTTCCATCAGAGAAAAGTAGAGTTGTCTGGACAAGGAACCCCCAACGAGGAGCGACTCAGCAGCTCGGCCCCCCTTTAGATAGCTGACGAAGCCGTGAATCAAAGTACCGCTGAACAGCCTGAGACACACGGAGAAGTTAACAGATATCAATACTTCCATTTATTGTGACATCTATTGATAGTGAGCCCTTGTACATTGTCTCGGTGAGTGTTTATTTCTTTGTATATAAACTGTAAATGTTTTGAGTGCCAAAAAATCTTCATGATCCGTGTGGCTTACCATGATAGGTGTGGTTCAGGTATTGGCAGCAGCAGTAACTGATTCAGACACAGTGCACTCCAGACGCAGGCTTGCCACTGACTGAGACTGTGTGCAACTCCAACATCCAGGCCTCGTCTCGACCCTGGCCTCAAACGAAGTTTATCCAGCCCTGCCAACACGTTGCGTTCTGCAGACCAGTCTAGCTGTGGGACTATGATGATACAAGTAGTCATTTATTTTAAGATCATAGGGAACTTATCACTATTTGACATGTTATTTAGCTACATTTGAAAATACAAAACCACAAACCAGGATATCGATAGTCAGAGGATCCATGCAGGTTGTTCCAGGAGAGCTCTCCATAAACCATAGCCAGTACCAAAGCTTGGAGCTGGAACGGTGAAGGTGTTGGTGTAGCCTCTCGCATCCAGAAGCCTGTCACCGCTACAGCCAACCTCAGTTGGAGAGGAACAGGAGCCAACGCAGTCTCCTTCGTCCCCAGGACTTCCAAGAAGACACCAAGACGAACTGCCACAGGAATCTAAATTAAGAAAATCAAATCATATGAGTAATTTCTATCAAATCTGATATAAACCAAAACTGTTTCAACTGAGAATAACACGCATTGCATCGTCATGTTTACCTGGCCGATTGTATCCAGATGTAGGGGGTTTCTGGGTGGTCGTGCCTCCACTTGGTTTTTCTTCAGGTTCAGATCAAGACGGTCGTACTCATCCACATACATTGGGACACTAAAGATCTGAGCCTGCACTCCACCAACTGCTACATTTACACCTTGCTGTGTGTGTAAAGGAAAGCCCTGACCCTTACTGCCATCAGTCTGACCACCTCTCCACCCCCTCACCCCTCGCCCTCTTCCACCTCTCACACCCTGGCTGATGATCTCTTGCGCCCTCAAATCCTGCGGTTGAACATCTTGGTCTCTCTGTGTTAATATCCCATACATGGCCTGGCGTATGGACCTGGCACAGCAGTGGCTGCTGGCCAGTTTGCTGTTCTCCACCTGTGGGATGAGCAGAGCCCGGTGCATCACAACTGCATTTACTACCAAAGGATCCAACAGCCCTTGTGCTGCCACCAGCGACAGGCACTCCGGGAGCCACGAGCTTGAGCCTCCAGGGGGTTCCCTAACTGAAAACCAGCGAGCCAGAGAGCTTTCAGAGGTGATGCGATACTCCTGCATGCCTGCCCATAACTGTGAACTAAGGCCACTATTCTGTCCTCTCTTGCTCTTGCCACCTCCAGCTTTCATTTCCTCCTTCATTAAACCGCTCACTTCCTCTAGGGCCTTCGCTGCACAGGAAAAAGAAGACAGCCAAAGGAGGACGCCCTCAATGCGGGAAGTACTACTTTTACCCCTGCCACCTCCTCTTCTTAATGCATTCACATCCAACAGACTTAGGAGTGTTTCAGCATCTTTTGGATTGCCATAGTCATTACCAGTCAGGACAGCACACAATGGTAGCAACTCCCGGTTCATGCCACCAAACCAGCGACACAGCCCATTAGTCGTGTAGCATCGAGCTGAGATATAACGCTGAGACGCCTTGCCGTTGAGGTTGGACCAGTGGAAAAAATGGAGTGGCAGATAACCACCTAAGGTAGAAAACAAACATACACACCACATGTAATGCGAAACGCCCAGTGCTAGATAATATTACCATCATTCATTATAAACCTACCATGTTTGAATGTACAGAAACAAACATTCTGTCACTATCCATACCTGGCAGGTCAAAGATATAAAAGTCACTGTCATTGGACAGAACTGGGCATTTCCACTGGTGAGCCAAACAAGCGATTTCCCTGTCAGCCTCAAACAGACACTGGACCAACGGAACTCCTCTCTGGATGAGCACCTGGATGAAGACATTCCTTGTGAGGATGGGGAGAACACAACCATTACGGCCACGGGAAAGACTGTCCGCCTCTTTTATCTTGGACTGAAGGCGTTGACGCATGGTTGGAAACTTCTTGTCACTGGGGTCAACACCTTGAAACCACAGGAATAAGACAGAATGTAGATTATGATGGGATTACAACTGCAGGCAATCTTAGAATGGAGCAGGTGTAAAATAACTTGGATTTTTGACACACGTGACAAAATGCTTTTGTTATATTTAGTTTGCTCATCAATGCCTACATTGATGTTAGAAAGTATAACATGTCTAGGCTATCATGTGACTTCCATTATTGAGTCATATCTTGTTTATACAGACCAGCACATTCCATACAAACAGGTAACAATTCCCACCTTCTTGTTAGACAACATTGCAGCCCACTTTACACCACACACCCAATGAAAAAACTTGTGCAACGGTGAAAAGCTGATTTTCCAAAAATGAAAGAACTGCAGTCTAAAAGCTGTTGTTACCTCCGTCCAGTACCACATATGGCTGGATGTTGCATGTTTCCAAGGCAGAGAAGAACTGGTTGAGCAGGCAAGTGAAGGCATCATAGTCCCCTCCATGCAGCTGGTCCAAACCATAGTTAAAGTAGAGGCGGAAATACAGACTGCAGCCATCAATTACCAGACGACTGTCCCTGAACTTCACATCCTGAAGCAAGTGTTTGTTCCCCTCCACAAAGGTGGTCAGCCCCTGGACACCCATTGAATATCAACCTACAAAAACATCAAGTGAGAACGAGTCCAAGTTCTTCTGAAGGATGCTTCCATGTCAGTGCCACGGTGGAGGTTTCGCTGTCTTCACTCGGTTGAGGGTGTATGTAGTCTGTGGGTTACCAGATCCAACTATAGCATGGAAAGGAAAATATTCGTAACAAACTCAGACACGAGAACTGGTTCCGGGAAAATTGCAGGCCTAAGACAACACGAATGTTCCAAAACTGAGACGCAGCTTCACAGAAAATAAGTAATGACCGTACTTAAACAATTATTCGTAATGTAGTTTTGGATCATAAGGTTTACCCACCAACCTATTCACGTCATATTTGTGAACATGTTCTGAGCAGTTATTTCCGTGTGTACTTCAAAATAAGAGTGTGTGATACAAAAGTGTGTATCCGGTATGTTTAAATTATTTGCATTTATTATTATTTTTACAAAGTTTATATTTTTGATTCAAGTGTTAAATACAAGTTTGTTTTTTTAAAAAACATCTGAAAATTAAAAAGTGAAATATCCAAAAATAGAAAACAATAGAAAACGCTTACGCTGACCTGACTGTGACGTTTCCTCAAGTTAAATTATTTGCATTTATTATTATTTTTACAAAGTTTATATTTTTGATTCAAGTGTTAAATACAAGTTATTTAAAAAAAAAAAACATCTGAAAATTAAAAAGTGAAATATCCAAAAATAGAAAACAATAGAAAACGCTTACGCTGACCTGACTGTGACGTTTCCTCAAGTCTCGCGAGAAAAAAAACGACAACGCGAGCGCTAGCGGGCTCGCTAGCTAGCTTAATCCCGTTTCAGATATATCTCGTTTATTATGGTCACAATGTCTGGAGGAGCAAATTTTGGGATTCCAGGCGCAAGCCAACACACTTCCGGAATACTTACACATCGGAAGAAAGACAGTAGTCCATCTGCTCGGTTTTGGGAGAGTGCGGATACTTTAGCCCAGCTGGATGTGGTGCGACAGTGGGTCGGGAAGCACTACAAAAAGGTAGTTAGCCGACCAGGAAGCTAGCTGAAAAGCTAGCCGCCCCCTGCTAGCAAATCCGACAGCTAAGACCGTAAACAAATGTGTCGTGGAGTACAGTGTTACATTTACATTATCTCACAATTGTTGTTTTTAAATCAAATTGTGCCATTAAATATGTATTTACTGAGAATATTAATAGATATTCTAAGTCTTAGAGATACATCGCACCAAATGCAGTAGCTAAATTGGTACCGTAATGTCGATATTAAGTGACATTAACATGAAATAACAGAATATTATCCTCCAGCTCATTATACATTCTGTGTTTCTGTTAGTATGTGCTAGTGGATGCTCCATCGTGTCAAGCTTTGGCTGCAGTTACGCTGCAGCTTCTCCAGTTTCAAGAGGATGCCTTTGGCAGACAAGCTGTCAGTCCTGCTCTCACCAAATTGCCAGTGAGTCTTTTTCTTATTGTCTTTTTAAAAAAATAAAATTTCCAATCACAGATTGCACGTTTTTGCAGATTAAGACGACAGATATTTCCAATTGATTTAGACTTAACCTGTTTGAAACCTTAATGGTTGCTTGCATTCTCCAACATTTCAAAATATTTCTTATTAGTCTTGGTTTTTTTTTGGAGAGGTTGAAATCACTCTATAATTATATGACAAGTTTTAATGTATGGTGTGATTGTAAAGAATTTAGAAGGTATAAAGTGTGGGAATGTTTGCAAGAAGGGTTAAAACAAATAAAACAAACTGAGCAATTTTGCAATTTGTTTGCAGGCACAGTGCTTCCTGGACCTGCGGGCAGGGGGTGGACTCTGCCATATTCTTGGCACTGCATATAAATTCAAGGCAGAGCAAGGCTGGTGAGTCATAACCTTGTAGTTCCTATGCCATGTCACAATGTCATCCCTTTTATCTTCAGCTCTTTTCCATTCCCTATTTTCAAAGGCGGAGGTTTGACCTGCAGAATCCATCCAGAACTGAGAGGAATGTTGAGATGTTTGGTGCGATTGAAAGAGCACTGATCCAGGTGCCATAAACAAACATAAATACTAACGACCAAAAGCTCATCAAGGACACCACTAAAAAACACACCTGTGGGTTTTCTTTTTTTTTGCCCACAGAACAACTGCATGTCACTACCTGCAGTGTATTTGGACCCCACATTGAATCCGGAACTGGCAAGCAGACTTACTGCTATTGTCTCTAGACACCAGGTAAAACACTGCAGAGCGTAAAAATGATCAGAGAGTTAGATGGACTGATGGATCAGTTAATGTTTCCAGGTTGAAGTGTACACCGTATGACTGATCTAAAAATAGTAATCCATGAAAGCAAGGGTAGCTCTGATAATTCAGTTCACTGTAAATGCTACTGATTCACAGTTTGTCCTTCCACAGGGTACATTCACTGAGGACCAGACACTCGCCAGTCACCACATCTACCCCTCTCCCGCTTCTGCCGAGGAAGGTCAGTTTACCTTTGTGTCCGTATGTGTATGTGTGTCTTTCAAAGACTGTCAGAGGTAGTGGAGTGTGTGTGTGTTTCTATAATTCTGTATTTTGTGTGTTGCGTACACAAAGTTTGTTGTCTTACCTGGGACAATGACTGTCAAGTTTACTGATTCTGAATGTATAATTCTTATTTAAGTTTACATCTTTTTTCCCCTGCATTTATTGTCAGATGAGTGGATGCGTCCTGTCATGCGGAAAGACAAACATGTCTTGGTGCACTGGGGCATGCACCCTGACAGGTAATGTACACACGCATGCACGCACGCACACACACACACACACAAACACACACACACACTCACACACTTAAAGACTGTTAAATCAGCACGCTGTGGTGCGTTCAGGTACTGCACGTAAAAACCATACACAGTAGCTCAATCCTTTTAAACTTTTGTTTTTGAAGGCCATATCACGCTACTTTACACAACTTGCTAGTAAATAAGGCCAATGACAGTTTTATAACAATAATTCATTTAAAGGCATCATCTATTCGTTTCTGCTTTAACCTATATTCTTACTCTGAACTTTGCCCATCACACGGAGGCCTTTAGTAGAATTTGGGAACTTTTAAATGCACTAAACATGATTAATGAGACTTAAGTTTTATCTACATTTTTTTAAACTTTCATCAACAAAGCTGACACATGTTTTTTCCTCCGATAGTGTAGAAGTAACCTTTGATTTACAACAGTGGGATTATATTTCCAGCTGTTTGAAGACTTAACATTTGTTGATCCTTTCTACAAGGTTAATAAACAATAATTAACAGCAGGTTTATGTGGGTCACCAACCAAATCTTTACTAACTATTAACGATAGCTCAGACTGTGAACAAAGCAACACAGTCACAGGGCTTTGCCCAGAGCAAACTGTCAATCATTGAAAATATTGTACAGTATTCACTCCCCTGCAGTCTGGATTGGTGTGCACTATTAACTTAATTTGACAGTAAATTTGTAACTTAAGGACGTATTGCCATTCAAAAAACGCAGTCACAAATAGTTTCATTCCTCCTTCTGTGTCACCTTTCGTAAAACTTCAAAAGAATGGTGAGGAGGAAAAAAAAATGTCTGACAGTCCTGTCTTGAAAAAAAAACACAGAGATCTCCACTTTTTTGATTCTATGTATAATTGCATTAATTATATATTTATTGAATGTAATAAATTTTGACAAGTTTGAATATTTCAGCAGGAAGATTAGTTCCTGAAGTTTGTGACTGCTGACAACCTCTGACAGTGATGCAATAGTTTGCTTTAAAGGTTTAGGATGAGTCAAATTTCACCGATAGGTGGTCAGACAGAGGTAAAGGGACTGTTTCCTCCTCGTGTGGGCTATGGGTTCATATTTATCATTAGTACGCGTGTTTCCCAAAATGTCAAGGAACTCTTTATAGGAAAATCTGCTGTCAACCTTTCCACTGTTTATCTATGTGTATGTGACTCCTTGCCTGCTGTTTCCTTTCCATTATTATTTCTACTGCTTTCAGAAGCAACCTAAATACTCTTTATGTTTGTTGTTCTTTTTCCACAGTTACGACAGTTGGCTGTCCTCAAGTGATGTTGAGGGAGAGGTTGAAGAGCTGCCACTTTTGGAAAAGCAATGGCGGGTCTGTACCACTGAACACATCCAAAAATACTAAAATCTAAAACTTTATACGTACTTCTCTCTGCTATATTAGTTTTAAAAATCTTTTAAAGATGTATTATTTAACACTACACCTTGTCATTTTTTATTTCACAACATGACTTAAAATGAGTTAAAAATACCACCAAAAAAAATTACATTTTTGCTCACCTGCCAAGGAGGATACAAAAAATCCTACATCATGTATGGAACTAGAAAGCTTCCATTCAATATATTCTTGAATATTCACCATGAGAATTGATAGCTAAAGTCTTTTCATTTATCTGCAAGCTTTACTGATATCTGATATGGTATGGTGCAGATTCTTTTTGAACTCATATTGCATGTGTGTGTGTGTGTGTGTGGTTCAGGTTCATGCTGGTTGGGTTCTGGATACAGATGTTTTCAATGAGTGGATGAACGAGGAAGACTATTGTGTGGATGAGAGGAATGTACCAATCATTCTCCGCCAGCGTATTCACCTCCGTGATCACCAGGTTTGTGTGAAAATGTAGATGATACATAATTAAAAATGAAGCTCTAGCAATTTTTATTGGCGAAAATTGAGGAAATCGTAACCCGCAAGACCTTCACTTTCAAAATGCAACGTATGTTGATCTATGTGATTTCAGTTAATTTTGCTTCATCTCTTGCTTTTTTTAACTACCATCTACTCTCTTGCAGGATTCTAAAGCCAGCCCTTCCAAAAAGAGAAGACGCTCCCCTTCTCCACCCTCCTCTGAAGGCAGGAAGAAAGGAAAAAAAGGGTATCAGACAGCAGTTTTATTTCAGCACTATGGTTTCCCTTTCGTATTGCATTTCATTACACAATGTCAACATCAATTTTTGCGTGTTTGCACAGGAGAAGACGTGGACAACAGGAAGAAGAGCCAGAAGAGGATTTGACCAAAGATATGGAGGACCCTACCCCAGTTCCCAACATGGAAGAAGTTATACTACCCAAGATTGGTAAAATATTACCAAAAAGTGTAATATTAAGCATTTGGGAAGTAGAATATCTTCTCTAGATAATTTTCATGCTTATCCATCTCTTGTAGTCAACCTGAAGAAAGACAGTGAAAATACACCCGTCAAAGGAGGGATCATGGCTGATTTGGGTAGGTTCACATGTTCTAATTAATTTGTTAGGAGAAATGCATGTGTAAATAAATGTTTTCATGATTAAAAAATAAATTTTTTATGAAGTAGGATTGCTTTTGTGTACCTTGAGTTCATCTGTCATTCACCTTTCCTTTCTCCAGACGAACAGGAGGATGATTTCCCAGGAAGGGTAAATACGATAAAAACCAAAGATTATGTTTCCTATTTAAGAAGTTGTTTTTCTTTTAATTGATGGTGAATTGTGTCATCTGTATCAGTTATTGTTGTTATTTCAGTTTTATTAAATTCATTCTGTATTTATGTGTATGTCCAGGAAGATGAAGATGGCAGAGAGATAAGTCGCTTGTCAGAGGGAGAGGACAGCATCACAGAACAAACCCATCATATTATTATACCTAGCTACACATCTTGGTTCAATTACAACAGGTAAATAAATACGCAAACGCATACTTATTTATGTTTATCTTTGTTTTGTGACATTAACTCAAAATGTAGCTGTCCTTAATGCACGGCCAACTTCATAGCTTAAAAACCTTTTCTATCCGTGTATTCCAGCATTCATGCAATAGAGAAACGTGCATTGCCTGAATTCTTCAATGGGAAGAACAAATCTAAATCTCCCGAAATGTGAGTACTTCAAATATTCACACTTAACTGTTCAAGTTTAAACAGATGACGGAAATAGTGTCACTACAAACGTGATCTTCCCTGTACGTTGCAGCTACTTGGCGTACCGTAACTTCATGATTGACACGTACCGGCTCAACCCACAGGAATATCTCAGCTCAACATCCTGCAGGCGCAACCTCACGGGAGACGTCTGTGCTGTGATGAGGTATAATTTAGTGTGTGGATGTTTACTGCCACAAAATAACGGTTTCACCTGCAACATTAATGGAGTGTGGGTTTTGTTTTTAATTTGAATGTATTTAGTGCAATCTCTCACTGTTTAGGAGGAATACGCTCTGCACTTAATGGCTCTGCCATTTAATTGCAGCTTTAATTTTTAATTAAAAACATGACACCTGCTGATTTTCCAGCAGGTTTGATTTGTGCGCCTACATATTTCCATCCACAGAGGCAGATTTTCTGCTGCAAAACTGTCATCTTAATAATAACAGAAGAATTAAATATTTTTTGCATCCAGGGTTCATGCATTTTTGGAGCAGTGGGGTTTGATTAACTACCAGGTGGATGCAGAGAGCAGACCCCTCCCCATGGGTCCCCCACCCACTCCTCATTTCAATGTTCTTGCTGACACACCAACCGGGTTGGCCCCCCTACAGCACAAACCCCTGCAGGTAAAACACACAAGGAGCCAATCACCGCATGTCAGCTCGTCACAGATGAACGTGAAACACATGTTAGTATCATTTGAATTGCCTCCTGATGCCTCTGCTCTCGCTCTTGTAGGTGTCAGCCTCGCAACACATGTTGTATTTCCCAGAAAAAAGCAGAGACAAGCCTTCAGATTGCCAAAATTTTGGCCTGCGCACTGACATCTATACCAAGA
Organism: Antennarius striatus; assembly: GCF_040054535.1. Classification (NCBI taxonomy): domain Eukaryota; kingdom Metazoa; phylum Chordata; class Actinopteri; order Lophiiformes; family Antennariidae; genus Antennarius; species Antennarius striatus. The sequence goes on along the minus strand of NC_090789.1, from coordinate 5,933,035 downwards.
AACATCCCAAGGTCTGACCAAGCAACAATGCAAGCATACTGAGAAGGAGATATTGCTAAAAGTCTTAGTTTTCCTACGCTGACCTAATTTCAGTCATTTGTTGACACATTTTACAAATACATTCTCATTTAGTCATTTAACTTGTCTGTCATCTCAACATTTTTGTTAAACAAGTGTTGAATTGATAATTGACTGAAGTGGTTCTTATTACATGTTTCTCAGACTAAAGGAGCAAGTGCAGGAAGCGAATGGACAGAACAGGAGACACTCTTGCTATTAGAGGTAAAGAATTTACTGTTTTTCTATGATGGATGCATTATTTCTAACTGAAAATGGAAATAGATTATGAATGATTTATGAGAAGTATAAGCTATGTGGATTTACATTACTTTCCTCCACATCTCTACTATTTGTTCCTGTCAGGCCTTGGAGGTCTATAGGGACGACTGGAACAAAGTTTCTGAGCATGTGGGCTCCAGACCGCAGGATGAGTGCATCCTCCATTTCCTCCGTCTTCCGATAGAGGACCCTTACCTAGAAGACTCCTCAGCCTCCCTGGGACCACTGGCATACCAGCCTGTGCCTTTCAGCCAATCAGAAAACCCTGTCATGAGCACTGTGGCCTTCCTGGCATCTGTGGTGGACCCACGTGTGGCTTCATCTGCAGCCAAGGCTGCACTTGGTGAGAGACCTCCTACGCTGACATACAACTCCACATTAATGGCCGCTGTCACTGATTTTGTCTGAATTAGTCAAGGTAGTGAACTATATGTACAAATTCTGTGAAGTGATTCCCCTTTGGTTTTCAGAGGAGTTTTCCCGAGTGCAGGAAGAGTCAATGGATAAGATTTCTGAAATGTCCAACCAGCCTAACAAAATGGGTAAGATTGTAATGAATGTGTATTTACTTACACACAAATAACTGCATATCTCTGCTGTCTACAATGCATCTATAAAATATCCTCTGTACTTCAGAGTTGATGGATACAGAAAAACTTGAGATCAACTCCACCTCCCATCAGGTAAAGCAGACAGAAGTGATTCGACGTGATTTTCTTCTGTCGGCTGGTTATTTTTTATCTTATGCCTTATTGTTAGTGTGTGGATTTGTTTCAGGTTCATTTAAGGATGGATGGGCTTAAGGTGGAACTGAGTGGAGCCAAAATGGAGGGAGAACGAGTCAAAAGAGAAAATGCTGAAAATATCCTGCCAGAGGAGGGAGACGGTATGTAAATATGTGGAGTATACAGTATGCACAATCAACAAAAATGCAAACTCAAAATGCTCCATTTCTCTGAGATGCCTTTTGGGGTTAGCATCTGATGAAATGAGCATTAGCTTCTTCCTGAATTGCAGGCCGAGGCGATGACGACGAGTCCATTGGGCAGCAGCAGGGAGATATCGATGACAGCCGAGTGATGGAGCTGGATCTGGTGGAGGGCAGCGTTACCACGGCGGCAGCAGCTGCTTTGGCCTCAGCAGCTTCAAAGGCTAAGGTGGTTTCTAAATTCGTTGATTCAAATATTAATACAGTGAATATATCTTGCTTATATGCAATATACTTAAAGCTCAACTCTGCAATCATGGTCTTGCTCTGGTTTAATGTGACTTCAAGATTTTTTTTATTGAACAGTTAGTACTGTCATCTTTAAATAAAAACAGCATTGCTATCTTTATTAAATATGTGCTCAACGCATGTTCATCATTTACAGTATTTAGCTAAATGTTTTCTTCTTCACTTTTTTTCATTCTCCAGCACTTGGCAGCAGTAGAGGAGAGAAAGATCAAATCTTTGGTGGCTCTGCTGGTGGAGACACAAATGAAGAAGCTGGAGATAAAGCTGAGGCACTTTGAGGAGCTGGAAACCATCATGGACCGTGAGAAAGAGGCTGTGAGTGAACTTAATATTTGTGGCAGCCCATTTAAACCCTTAAGATGGCATAAAAGGTTCTTCCTTTTGCTTCGATTATAATTAATATCGCTGCTTATGAAAATGTCATCTTACAAAGGCAGAACATGGACTTCACAGGAGAAAAATGTGCAGCTAAAACCTTTGCCTAAGATCACCTAACTATTGAAGTATTACAGACATAGGATGTAGTATTCCTGATATATATTTAATATACTGTGGTCCCTCGCTATAATTCCGTTCACCTTTTGCGGCCTTTTTTGTATTTTTGCAGTTTTCTAGTGCAATTTTGCATGGGTTTTTTTTTTTTACAGTGCATTGTGTTCTGCATCCTGTTTTGTTTAAACAAGAGAAAAAATTGTGAAAATTTTAAGACCTGTCTGAGAAAAGTGAATAAAGTGTGTAGTGAGGGATTTTATAGCCTTAAAATACCTATAATAATTGTAAAAAAAAAGAAAAAAAGATTAGATTTCATCTATTGCGGGGTATTTTTGTACGTAACTCCTGCGATTAATGAAGGACTACTGTATATATTTTATTTTTCTGTGAACCTACATTTATTGAAAAATATGTTTTTGATTAAATGACTGTCCTGTTTTTGTTAAAATCAAATACTAAATTATCAGCAAAAATTTTTGGTGTGTGTGCATGCGTGTCTGTGCATTTGTCTCGTGCAGCTGGAGCAGCAGCGGCAGCAGCTCCTGTCAGAGAGACAGACGTTCCACACAGAGCAGCTCAAACAGGCAGAGATGAAGGTTCGCCAGCAGAGGGAGCAGCAGGGGCAGTCGGGATACACAACACAACATCTAGGTGTGACCTCAAACACACACTTCAAAAAAAAGCACACAAACCAATCAGATGAATCCTTTAAGGACAACAAAACCACAGCCTTGTTTAGTTAAAATGCTCCAGTGCCACTCAGTTCTTTGGTTCTGATCAGTTAGATCCTTGTTTGTTTCCTGTGCGTCGTCACGTGACATTCTCTAGTTACATTTAAGCCGATGCTTCTCATTCAGGCCAGCCCATGCCCAACCAGATGATACCTGGAGGAGGAAATACACAGGCTGCTCGTCACCCTGGTGCTCCCAACGGCATGTGTAAGTATGTTTTGTTCAATCAGCGTCTACGTCCTGTTTTGGTGCTATTTTAATCGTATTCTTTGGCTGTGATGACACCTACTTATTGTATTGCTTTCACAGACCCATCCTCCCAGCCTGATGGAATAGCCCCTGTTCCTCCAGGCTCCAGTCACAGCTGAGGTGACCAGAAAACAAGGCATACACAAGCAGAAGAACACAAAAATTCTACACTGACGTATGGAGGAGAAACTGTTAAAAATTTGTAGTCACGTGTTAATAGACTTAAAGACACATTAACACATTAGACCAGTTGATGTGTTTTTGGTCAGCGGCTCAGTCCGTCTTGTAGCTGTGAAATACTTGTGCTCTTATCTCAGTTGAGAAACTATGTCATTAAAGTTGTTTTACATAAATTTGTATTTTTTTTAAAGTTCAATGCCTGTGTGCGTGTGTGTGTGTGTGTGTGTGTGTGTGTGTGCGCGCGCTAATTTCCGTCAAGCAAATTACAAGCAAATTTGTGAAAATTCATGAAAACGACAAAATAAAACAAGAAACCTTCAACTTTCCATTAATCATTCATATAATTGAAGAAAAAAACTCAACTCAATTTTATTTGAGCACTAATTTTTGGCTTGGACATTTATTACCCTAATGATGAAATGAGGTTATTTTCTGGCTTTTCTTTGGATTATCAGATTGTGATTGACAGCAAACGGCCCAGTATCACACTCTGATGGTATTATCGGATACTTTTCAATTGTTACATTAGATTTGCATTTTATTACAACTAACCGAACACATTCTGACGAGAAACCTTGAGGATGTTGTCATGTTTTTTAATCTTGTCATAAAAATAACATGAGTTTTCCTCTGGTATATGTGATCCCCTCATAATGTGTAGCCTCAACATGTCTCTATCACAAGAACTCAGGCCCCGTCCACATGATGCCGGAACTTTTTGAAAACTTAACTTTTTTCAACCCGCATCGAAAACGATGCGCGTTCACATGGCAGCATTTTTAAAAAGATCTCCGTCCAGACGTATCCGCATCTGTGCGTTGATTAACACGTTTATAAGCACAACAACTCTAAAAACGACAGGAGAGAGGACCGGGATGTGTGAATATTCACGTTGTTCCTCCTGGAGGAGGACCTCCACCGCAGAGTTCTCCCACCAGCAGGCAGCGCATCCCGGTCTGACCCAGAACTGGCGTCGGCGTCTTTGGCGAGGAATGTGAATGAATGAATGAACAAATGAATGAATACATATTCAAACTTTATGACACGTAAATAAAGAAACAGACAAACAAATGTTTAAGTGCAAAGCACGTTTATCAACACATCTTCGACGTGGAGCTGTTATACATCAGAAAATACCCGGTTTTAGCTCCGTTTGTACATGTAGACACAGGTCACAAGCATGACGTCACAGCGGTTTTCCCCTCAGGGTGACACCCCCCGGATAGAAAAAGTTGCGGATACATCGTCCACACGACCCAGACCCAGCGTTTTCAAAAAAATTCAGTTGAGTTGTCGTGTGGACAGAAGGCGTAAATGCAGCAAAAAAGTTGCGTTTTCAAAAAGTTCCGGCATCGTGTGGACAGGGGCCTTAATCAGGCGCTACAGAAGAACCATAAAATATATATAGTAACTAATGATGAACAAAACTAACTTAACGGAGCTTTTCCACCTCCAGTGGATGTTAGACGTACTCACATTTCTATAGACATCCTGGATATCTTGGTCGTCTCTCAGAGGAGATTGTGTTGAACAGAAACGAGGTTAAATGAGAATTTCTGTTTCTGTTTCAATTTGACGGTTTTATGTCAGCTATCCTGTATTACCGCCCACGGAGGTGTGGTTTGTTGGGGTTTTTTTGTCTTTTATTTCAATGGACAACACAATTTACTTTGTAGATTCTCACTCATCCGCATGTTTCTGATCCCAAGACTTTCTGTTTCTGACTTTACCATTGTGAGGTGCATATTAACCACTTCTTGACCAATTCCAATAAAGCCAAGCCCAATCTTGGAAGCAACTGTGGTGTGATAAGTTGTCACGTTATTGTTCATGTGTAGCTAAAATATACACAAGAACATAGTTTCATTTATTGGGCTGACCTTTGGAAACAAAAGAATCTTGTTTTGTTTGTCTTTCACTGTGAACAGATTTAACCTCTGATAGGGATGAATCTCAGACTGGTTCAGCTGCCTGGTTGAGTCATGTATTCCAATTAACTGTTTTGTACATTTATATCCACTTGTTCAGCCCTCAAAAACTAGACATAAAATCTTTAATAAACTTTGTGTTTCCTTTGCATCTATTAAGGAAAATTGATGGGTCAACATGAAAAGGTTTAAAGGAAACACAACAGTACACCTTGGAGATTTTCTTTAACTGTAATGTTGGCCTGTTCTTGTTTTTTAAGATCAGAATGTAAATAAAAATGAGCAGTTTGAAAAACAGACAGTGTGACAGGTCCACCTCAAGATTTGACCAATGCTTTGCCCAAGATCCAGCTCTAGAAATTTTTTAAAATGAAAAATCCGACTACAAATTTTTTTGGGTATATTTCAACAAATGCTAAAAATGTAAAACATAGAATGAATTATGCAGTTTGTGGAGCATCGGTATGGTGGAACATTTTTTAAAGCAAAAAAGTAAGTGTTGTTACAACACCATTGTGTCCCTGAGCCTAAATCTGAACTTTAAGTGAAATGAAAGTATGCAGTAAGCAAGGAAATCCAGGAAATAGCACACACTATGGTAACATCACAATGACAATGCTGTTTTACTCCGAAATACCATATAGTTCATTGACTTTGAAACCTACAGGCATTTAGAATCCAATGCTTTTCATTGTATACCAACAGAAATATGATTTCCATAAAGACAGACCATAATCTGTGTTTTTGCATGGATATTACTTCTCACTTTTCACAAATACATCAAATTCATTTAAGTTCCTCTGAATTGGTTGAATTATGCTGTTCTTTAAACAAACATAGGTATGTACCATGACTCAAATATAAGGCTTTGTCACCACCCAATTGAAGTTCTGCTTCAAAAATGAGAAATACTGTGTTATATAATTGAAGACTCTCCAATCAGGCTCATGTGGTGGTAACTCTTTATCTTCATATAGCTCCAGTTTTTAGAAACACATCTATATTTGCAGTTCTGAAAACATTTTCTCAATTTTAAATTTTGGTGGTAACAACAGAAAGGCATAGAGGTTGGGGAAGGAATAATATCTGCAAGAATGTCATGTGTGGGATAAAGTGAGCAGGACTAAAGACAAGACCAGACACCAGGCAGCGACGGTTCATCATTCTACAATCGTGCCAGACAGACCTCCTGGTCCCTGGTTGATTATACTTACTGTAGAAAATACTGAACTCAATATGCTTAAACACATGCGTGTGCAGAGTTTGGCATCAACTAAGGAGTTATTCTTCTGTCCTACTCCTCAGTGTGATCCATCTGTTCACACTGTGATTAAAAACACTTCTCTTTGAGCCCCAAACAGTTTGAAATCTAGACTATCCAGCCTGTAAAAAAATCCAGTGGAACCAGTTCAAATGCTGTAAAACATGGTGATACTCTTACTTGCTTGTATCAGTTGCCTCCATCTAACCCTGTCTTCTGCATCCTCTTCTCTCACACCAACTACCTTCATGTCCTCTTTCACTGCATAAACCTCCTCTTTGGTCTTCCTCTAGGCCTCCTACCTGGCAGGAATTCAGAGGAGGGGTGCTCAATGCATTGATCAAGATCGATCGGTCTATCTCCATGGTAGTTGTGGTAAATCCCGACAGTAGTTCAAGTAGATTGCATGACATTAAAAGAATATGGGCTGGTGCGGTTACGTATGGTACGTTAACATAAATACAGTGGCAGGCAGCTCCAAGAACGAGCTGCCTGCCACTCTACCTCCCTTGCATGCCTATAGGCCCCCCTGTGTGTGGTTGTGTGTCCATACAGGGACTTGTACACACTAATATGCAGCGTGTGATTTGATTGACTAACAAAAACTGAGCGTGCATTCTTAATTTCTCTTCGGGGATTACAGCAGTGTATTAAATTAAATTAGATTAAAAATTAAATAAAGAATTCGAAATAGATTTTACAATAAATGTGTTTTGCATTTTTGCTTTAAGTAGATCATTTTGATGTTGTCATTTTATGCTGAAGAACTGTGAGTACCCCTGTATTAGAACATATACAGCATGTTTGTTTTGGGGGTGGGGGGTAGTCGGGTGTGGATGCAATTTCGTTCTGCTCTGTTTGGCAGTGCAGCAGAACATTCTTCTGTTTCTGCATCCCCACAACTTTCTAATTCTCTCTCTCTTCAGTGTTTGTCTGTATCTGTCCATTTTTGAGTCCCATCAAACGCATCCTCTGTCTCTCTTTCCCCCTTGTGGCCATTTTATTTTTCCATCTTTCACTCATCCTCTCACAAAATAATTGCTACCTTCTAATCACTGAGAAGGAGTCTTGGAGTATGGAGTTAATTTGGTAAGATGATGATTTGGAGGATAGTTGATGGGAAACAGCAGGAATTGAGTTCAAATCACTTCTCAATCAAAGAGTAAAGACTGAAATGTGTTATTAAATATGTCATAACATAGTTGGCATAACCTCATTGAGGTTAAGAGTGGGTAATCACTACTCCACAGGCGATTTTGTTAAAGCAACAGAGAATACTGTAAATAATAAGTGTCAGAGAGCTATGATAATATGTATAGATTTGGAATCGACATCAAATTAAATTGATGACATACAGGTTGATAGATAGGCAATCAAATCTATTTGGGAGAAGCACAGGCCTTACGCCTGCAGATTTATTGAGGTTAGTTAAAACAAAAGTAATTTTCAACCCAAAATGTTACACAGTAAAAGAAATTTAATCAAAAATTCAAGTTCTGAGGTGCACAACTTCTGGGTCTGGTCTGAGCTCCACAGCCTTAGCTGCAGTGTGCATGTTTTAGCAGGCAGATTGCATACTTGGCAATCCATGAATCAGTTTGAAATAAGAATTAGGACCTAGGCATGGTAATATTAAGTAGCTAATATAAATCAATCAAGTTTGCTAAGAATTTGCATCCATTAGTGATCCATTCCTCTATGGACGAGAGGAATGGATCACTAATTTTTCTTACTGTTGGTAAAAAAAAAATTTGATAAACATGATGGAAATCCTTGTATCTGAATACTTTGACCTTTATGTTATATTTTTAATACTGTATAATTAGACACTGCTGCAGATTCAGCAGCTCAGTGAGGGAAGTTTATCAAATGTCATCTTTAAAACACTTGTTAGGCAATCAAGGTAAAAAAAAGATTTCATTTGACCTTTATGTTAGCAGTACTAAGTGTGTGTGTGTGTGTGTGTGTGTGTGTGTGTGTGTGTGTGTGTGTGTGTGTGTGTGTGTGTGTGTGTGTGTGTGTGTGTGTGTGTGTGTGTGTGTGTGTGTGTGTGTGTGTGTGTGTGTGTTTGGGGGGGGGGTTTAATAGAGTAGCAGATGGATATTGTCTGGGGTCTATGTCACAATACACTGTAGTATGACAATAAGAGGATTATCCACCCACTGTGCACACACATAACACAGACACACCAATGTTTGTGCATTAAAGAGAACATGACATGAACCCAAAACACTACCTGATACAGGAACACCACTCAGAGAGCGAGAGACAGATACTCTCGGACATAGTGTTCATTCATCAGGGGCCAGTATTAACATTAACAATAAAATCATACACACACCTTAAGTGTACATGACATAACAATACTGTGCAATTATCAGAACGAAACATCGTGATAGAATTTTTCGATTTTTGCACATTCTTCGCTCTGATATAGCATTTTTAACACGACTATTTTTATGGAGTGTTGTAATTTAATCTTCAATTGACTTTTATTATTATTTACTCGGGATTTGCAGGGAATGACTTTTATGCCACATTTAAAATCATAAAAGCAGCGATTCCTGGAAAAACTAAATTACTAAACAAACAAACAAACAAAAAAACTATGCAAGCAGAAATGGAGGTGGGGGGGGTGGGGGGGCTGTGACCCCAGAGAGCCTTAAGTGGAGCAAACGCCCCTGGTATTAAATGAAGCACACGCTGCTTATATCTGTTCCTGGGTCAGTCTGGACGCTGACCGGCACTGACTCAGGTGTGTGTTAATGTGTGTGTTAATGTGTGTGTTAATGTGTGTGTGTGTGTGTGTGTGTGTGTGTGTGTGTGTGTGTGTGTGTGTGTGCGCGTGTGTGCGCACCTTGACACCCAGACGCACCGTGCCACCCTCGGTCATGCCTGTCATCACCTGCGCCTCCAAAACAGAGAGGCTTAACTGACCGGCAGGGGGGGGGCAGGGGGGGTGCTTTGGCGGACCCGCTTCATTAGAATCTCTTCTGCAGACCGTCTGTCGGGTGCGCGCATCCCCGCCTCCGGTTATTCGCGGTTTCCGCTGACAGACCCCAAATCTCACTGATAGGCGCGCACCAAAAGGTGTGGAGAAGGGGGGCACACGCTCGGTACAATGGAACCGAACACACACCGGTAAACGGTTCACACACACACACACACACACACACAGACACACACACACACACACACACACACACACACACACACACACACAGGGCAGCAGCGGCGGCGGCGAGGGAGGGAAGCCAAGCGTCAGGGAACGTGACGGTGACATGGCGAGAACGGTCAAGATCTGAACTTTAGAGGATTCACCGGGTGGATTAACAAACACACGATCTGACCGGTGCGGTGCGAGGAGGACCGGGGGGGCACAGTCTGAATCAGTGTGTCAGAGAGAAGTCTACGGCATGGCGGGCGGTGACGGTCGTTTGGGGACCTGGCAGGCGCTCCTGACCATCTCAATGGTCATCATCCCTTTATCTGCTCACGGTAAGCCCCCCCAGCCGGAGTCCCACCCTAACCCTGCATGTGAGTGTGTAAAGGCGTGGGTTTGCACGAGAAAACGTGCAGGTGCATGCGTTTACATTCATGTGATATATGGAATTACAAATGTAATTCTACGTGCATGCAGCAAGAAGATGCAAATGCCATTTGTCGATGGCACTGATAAGCTGGAAGTGTCTTGATAGTAATTGGGTATGGATAAGATAATTGTAAATGCAATCTTTACGGACTTTGATTTGATCATTTGCATTAATAATGAATTTCATTTAGACACTAATAATACCATGGAACCCAACTGTCACAAAATGAAAATGATTTCCTCTTATGCACAGGGGCTGCTGCATCGATAATCACTTGACTCACTGGCTGTGGTCTCAATCTCATGTCCATTAAGAATGAAAGGTTAAAAAAACCTCTTCCTTTGTAACTGTAAGAATATAAGTGACTTATTCTTAATATCATAAGATTAGCCTAAATATGCATAATATAGAAATATAGGCCTTGTGGGCGAACAGACAGACAATTAACAGTCGTCCACTACAGCGGACAAAGGCGGGATCAGGTGCACCGTATCCAGGCTGTAGGAGACCAAGACCTGCTCGTAAAACACCGAATTCCACCAGACATCCCCCGGAAGGCACTCCAGTGTTCCCATTTCCCTTTTTCATTAAGTGTCTAAAACCCTTCGCCAGGTGTTGTAGGAACGAAAATGTGTCTGGGTTTGTTTTTTTTTTTTTTTTTTAATTTTATTTAATTTTATGTATTTTCATTTATTTATTTATTTATTTATTATGTATGTATTTTGTGGCACAGGCTACGCGTAGCGTTGAGGATATGCAAAATCGTACAACTGTAGAGATGAGCGCCGCTGCCGCTGCCCAGCAACAGGGTGGCTCGTGCACGTCCAGGGTCGCCGAGGTTCACGCGGGAACGCGCTGCCACCGAACAGCCCCCCCCGCCGCCCCCCTTCTCACGGCATCTCGCGCCCTCAATGTGTAACCGGGCGTTAACGCGGTGACATATTGACCGGTAAATGGCGTCCTGTCTCTCGCGCTTTAAGCCACAGGGAGCACGTGACTGTCGATAGACCATGTGATCAAGTAAGAGCAATATTGGCGAATTTTTAAATCATTACATTGATCGCCAGTGTAAAAATCTAATGAGATGTCGGAGTATTTTTTTTTTTTTGTCCTCACATGTATTTGAAAAAGTTCGAGATAGTAATAAGGAAAACCACAACTAATACCGTGTTAAATGTAGCATTTATATTGAAATTAATATTTTATTGGGATATTTAACATTAAAAATTCCTTTAATGTTCCCATAAATGTGTTTCACTAAACTAGATGCTCCTATAACCAATATGCTGTGAGATATTTTTTGTCACCACCAAATTACCAAGCAATGATTTCAAATTAAGATGACCTTATTTAGAACAAGAAAACTAAATGTATTTGTATTTTCACCAAGGATATTTGAATTGAAGACATAAATTACATTGGGTTTGACTTTGTTTTCATATCTAGTTTAAAGTGAACTTTGCATTGGCAATAACACTAGCTAGTTAAGTTTAAAAGATTTTAGTAGCATTGGCAAAATCTTGAAAATCTGTCAACACATGCCTCACTCACATCTGGAGAGAAGATCTCACCTCTTAGAATACTGTGGCTTTTTTCAACATCCTGCTTAACACATCACCATACAATAATAGATGTCATTTTCTTTTAGCTTCTAACATTAGTGCTAGAGTAAAAACTCTCTAGCTACCTTATTAAATTAGTGAATCAGTTTAATCATTAAAACAAAAAACAGTGTGAATGGGGTTAATTGAAAATAACAAGATTCTGTTGTACAGTAAAATGATTGGTAAAAGTTACATAACATTTGTGGTCCATATATAAAACTAAACATTTGTCATTAGGTAAATTAAGAAATTTTGCATCTCTTATGAAAAACGTATTTCTTGCCTTATAAAATGAGTGACAACTGGCCATCATATCATACCCTAAAATCCCGTGTTAATATTATTAAACTACTTGATAACCAACATTTTCTGTATAGCTTTAAACCACACATCAAAAATCTGTATTAAAGACTGTTCATTTCAGCTCTGCAGACAACCAAGAAATCAATCCATGCATGTACAAATAACATGCAAAGCAATATGGATCGAATCCAGACACTCAGGTGCTCAACCATCTGCCACACACACACACACACACACACACACACACACACACACACACACACACACACACACGCACATGCACAGGTGCAGTCACTACATGGGACAACTCACTTATTCCTCCATCTTCATTGTGTCCCGCTGGCGAGGTGTGAATCTGAGCTGTGGCCAATCACAGTTTCTGCGGGTAAAGCACTTTGTCATGGTGACATGCTTGACGTAATGTCAGAGGTGAAGGACCGAACAGCAGCTAAAGGCGTAAATGTCTGACACATAAAGCAAAATGCTAAGCTCATGGGCTCATGCTTTCAATTTGTCAATCAATTTGTAATCTCTTCATGCTCCCTTTTGCTCTTGTAATCACTACAAGGCTGCCAGCTGCTACTGGGATGCTGCATGTAAGTCGACAGGGAGGTAAATTCTGAAATCGAACCTTTAAATCAAATTTGAATCAACTGTAATCACTTTACACTGGTGGAACATGTTTCTTTTTTAAAATGTTTTCACTAACTATGAAGCGTTGAAGTTCATTCCATCTCAGGTTTTCCCAGAGATGGAGTTGGCATTTCAACTCTCACCGACTAGCTGGCCGATTGATTGAAAAACAAGAGAGAGCACGAACATTGGATTCTCTGTTTCTTTCGTTCTACACCTCCTTTCAACATGGCATCTCTTTACATCTCACCATGGCAACTGCAGTTTGTGTGTGTGTGTGTGTGTGTGTGTGTGTGTGTGTGTGTGTGTGAGAGAGAGAGAGAGAGATAGAGAGAGAGAGAGAGGGGTGAATCGTAGGGTTTCTCTGCCACTAGTCTTCGTGACGCGAGTCACGTTCAGATGGTTTTAGCATTAGCTCTGAATGAAGTTCCAGACACTGAAAGCAGCGATCTCATTGGCCTGAGGGATCTCAGTGTGGCAGTGGGAGAGAAATACTCCAGCCAAGTATTTGGATGGGTTTGGGAAACTTTAGGATTTCCAGATGAATTTAAAAGACTTCCTTGGGTTTGAACAAAGTCTGGGTGGCTTCACATCATGAGTTTGTAATGACGGGCCCTTCAGTGGCCGATTGCTTGTTCTTTCTCAGTCTGTCTCTTTGCCTCTGTGACTGTGTGTGTGTGTGTGTGTGTGTGTGTGTGTGTGTGTGTGTGTGTGTGTGTGTGTGTGTGTGTGTGTGTGTGTGTGTGTGTGTGTGTGTAGGTGTGCGTGTGTGTGTGCATCTTTCTCTGCAGATGGTCAAGTGTTTCTAACCCATAGCTCTAAATCCTAATCTCATCCTTCACCAGTCTTGGACAACAGAGCATATCAGTCAACTACACAATCCTGCCTTGCCACAGTCTGATTACACAGCAGATTTCAGTGCTTGTGTATTTTGTGACAATTCATTGCTCAGCGTTTAAATCTAACGGTATCTTTTGTCAGATCTCTTATGAAAAATGTGTTGTATTTTTCTTTTTTTTTTGTTTCCTTAATGTCTTTGTTAAAGTCAGCTGCATTAATGGCGTGGAAATGCACAGTCTGATAAAAAATGTTTAATCCCTGTATCAAAAAAAAAAAAATCCACATCAGCACCATTAAATCCAATAAGTGTAAAGCTCAAAATCTCAGATCGTGGTTGTTCGACTTGAAGGATGTGCAACACCAAATCTGTCTTTTCCCCATTAAATGCGTCTTTGTCTTTGACTGACAGGGAGGCATTCACTGGTTAGGCACCATCATCACCACAACCAATCATCTGTCAGCAAAGACACCTTGAATGCCAGGATGGTGCTCAGTGAAGACTCTGCGGAGCGAGAACACCTGATCGGAGCCGGGCTTGGGCGCGGTGCGAAGCTTCCGCTCAGCTCCAACAAGCATCACCGTTTACACAAACACGCCCTCCTAGACTTCGTAGAAGAGGACCCACCTGTCGGGGAGGAGCTTACCGCCGGAGGGGCGGGTTCAGACCAACCCGGAAGCCAGTCATCTGATGACGTCATCACTGTGGAGTTTCACAGCCCCGCACCAGATATTATGCCCTCTGATGTTGCGCTAGGTTGGGCAAAGGCCTTAAAACCCCAGAAACAAAAAGGGGGAGACCCTACCGCGTGGACTCTTTCTGACTTCTACGACTACCTGTCCCCCGATGACGACCTCTCGGCGTTGGATGCGACCCCAGCACCCGAGCCCACCCCTTCACCCCCGCCTGACATGGAGGATGAGAATCCACTCTTGGATGGTTCTGTGGCTGTTCCTGACAAAGTGAGGCCTGGCATCGATACCGGCCCCTCTTTATCAGCTCCATCCGGGCCCGGGATAAAGAATGGTGATGATTTAGGCTTGGGTGGCGCCGTGGGAGCTGACGGCTGCAGGCTGGGCTTCGTGCGTTCTGGACCTGGAGTTTGCGTGCCTCAGTGTGACACAGAACCCAATTTCTGCTTCAATGGAGGAGTGTGCACTGTGGTGGCAGGAATGGGGGCTTTTTGCAGGTATAAAACACAAACATTTGCTAATTTAGAGCGTGGGTTTATCATTATCGGGTAGGCAGGAACTTTTTAGAGTGAAAATGGTGCACTGGCATACTTTTAATACGAGAGGGCGGGTTGTTCTTTGATAAAAAAGCTCCCATTTTTATTTGTCATACTTCCAATATGTTGTCTTTCCAACACAAAGGAAAAGATTTAGGACACTTCAGACACACGCAGAGAGTAGCTAGAATGTTGGCTTAATGTGTCATTCATCAACATCACAGTAGGGTTGCCAAAGGATTAACTCTGTTTTAGGGGCAGGGGGTAAAGAGTGCGTTCGTGCTCAGGAGGCTGATGACAGCTGATGCAAAAACACACAATATGCACGCATTGAAAATATAAGGAAGATGACGATAGAGAAACGAACCACGAGTGCACACACCCATACGTCATGCTTCGATTGCACCATCTGTCTTATCCTGCAGCCTCAGAGTAAGCTTGGACGTGAACTGTTCATCTCACCATACCTGCTGACTAATAGGCTAGAGCAACCTCACGTATACACACACTCACTCATGTCTAGGCGCATGTTATAATACTAGCATGCAGTTGCAGCAGTGGCATACAACAGATATGCACATACACACATACACAGACATACACACACACATATGCCCACACATGCCCTGATCCCTTAATCTCATTAAACGTTAGGCTGCAGACCGAATCCCTTCTTTGCTGGCCAGTCCTCAGGTCACCATGTTATCAGCGCTGAGTACCAGTGTACACTATTTACTCTGACATGCAGGACACACTGCAGCTGTTAATGTGGTAAACGCCTGGTGCAGCAAGTACACACCATCAAACCTCTTGGTTTTTTATGCCTCAATCAAAGGGGGCATTGGGTTTTAGCCTTATCAGTAGTTGATAGGGGAATAGAGGCAATTTCTATTCCAGTTAGTTCATATTCACCTTAGGGGCATGTTTTTTTCAAAAATTCTAATGACAAAAAGTGTTTCATCCACCAGAAAAGGCCAATGCTGCAGTGTTGTGTCGTTTCATTTAGGTGTAATGTGCAGGACTACATCTGGAACAAAGGCACGCGTTGCGATTGGGCGGTCACAGAGTTCCAGGTGATGTGTGCGGTGGTGGGCGTGTCCTCCGCGGTGCTTCTCCTCCTCCTCATGATCATTGTATTCTTCGCCAAGCGGCTGCATCACCTCAAGAATGAGAATAAGCGTCTTCGAAAACGCAGGTGGGAGTGTGACTCGGGGTAAAAAATAAAATAAAATCTGAGTTGTGATTTAGACTTTGAGAGAATCTAATTACTGTAAGCCTGAGGGAAAGATGGGAGAGCAGAGCTGAATGGTGATGGAGATGAGAGTAGAATAAGCACTGAACAGTGAAATTTCCTTTTTGCTTCCATTTAATTATTTATGTTCTCTGACTGTCATTTTCATGCATGATATGTGAGCGTTTTAACCCCAGTTTCACACCGTGCAAAGCGATGTGGGAAAATGTATTTGAGGAAGGATACTAATGCAAAAGCTATTAAAAAAAATGTATTAATATTTATCACGAACATCTCTCCCTCTCTCTGCCCTCCTGTAGTAAGTATCGCCCGCAGAACAGCGAGCCTCAGACAGATGGCCTCTCGGTTTCCACGACGGTCGACGGCTCGCAGCCAAACGTAAGGAAACTGTGTGACACCCCTCCACTCGCTCCCCAAGCTCACACTCACAACCTGGCGTACTATGACAACATTATCTGTCAGGTACGCTCCACTCTCCTCATGTTGTTTTCCCATCTTGTTCATTCTAAATCATCCCATCCGCTCATTCGCATCCACACCGTCTGTTTTTTTCTGCCACCATCTCTTTGTTTATCACCTGTGTTCCGTCTCCGCCGATTGACGAGATGCTTTGATTTTTCGATTCTGTTATTCTGTGTGTGTGTGTGTGTGTGTGTGTGTGTGTGTGTGTGTGTGTGTGTGTGTGTCCTTCTTTCCATTCCGACTCGCAATACTAACACGTAGCTTACGCTCACGATGCGTACGACTCACATGACCTTGGTACCTTGCTAGATGACTACCTTCTGATTGGGATTCCGTGCAAGTCATAAATATACAGTATGTGTGTGTGTGTGTGTGTGTGTGTGTTTAACAATCTCCACCATCACCGATCCCCCTCAGATGCCATCAACAACCAGCTATACCTGGGAATATAAACCTAGAAACCCTTATAATCACTTCCAGGTAAGCAGAGCGGAAATCTCTTATGTTATCGAACCCACTCACCCCCAACCCCCGACTCCCCCCATTCTGCAGCATCTAGATTCCACATCCCGGTGTTCCTTGTAGCTGCACACCTCCTCCTGCATCTGATCTTGTTTCAGCTGCATTCTCCATATGAAACGATTAATCCTGCAAGGCTTTCTTCAACCACTTGGGTGATTTGTTGCCCCCCCCCCCCGTGCTGGGTGAGGAAATAGCGGGTGCTGACATTTACTGCCTCTCTTTACCTGTGCCTCTGCATCTTCTTGAGAAGCTGGCTGAGGAAAAAGGGGGTTGCCATTTTGTTGTAAGGATGGCTAAAGAACAGCCATTTTAGGTTTTCTCTGCAGTCTGTCTGCTTTCCACCTGGTTGTCTTCCAAAAACAGTGCATGCGCGCGCGCGTGTGTGTGTGTGTGTGTGTGTGTGTGTGTGTGTGTGTGTATCCATGAATATGCACCTGCTTTACTTTATTGATGTGTTAATTCCCGTTGCTTGCTGTGGGGGTGTTGTGTTTGCAAATAGATTTATGTGTGCCCCTGTTTGCTCACACACAATATATAAAGCCACTGATGCATGTATAGGAAGTCAATAAACTATATCATAAAGTAGAACTGCATTAATGCATGCAGGTGGAAACACACATAGTGTATAAAGATTTTTGGATTGACGGGAGAAAACAACGAGTACTTTGTTTTGAACCAGTTGTGAGAGTGTGCTCTGTGACTTTTATCCAGCTGTTGCCTTGGCGATCGATCAACAGCGCCCTACTTCCTGCCCGCTGTGCCCATGACCTTCATTTGTCTGTTATGAGCCAATCAATCAATCGCTTAAACATTTACAAACTCGCACGCAGACGTACACAGACACAACAGTTCTGTATCTCAGAAGATGACTGATAAAGAAACAACAGCTAGATGTTTAAACCGTTTTTAATATTCAGTTGGACAAAATCAGCGGAAATTGTGAAACTGAATTTTATTTTTTTCATAAGCTCTCAGAGGTCTGCTTGAACACAATGTAAAGGTTATACTGTATGGATAAAAACAGCTGATCTCCGGTTTGTATGCTAAAACACCATGACACCAACTTAAATGCAGCTTCTTTAAATGTCAAATGTCCGATCTGCTTTATTGTTTTAAGGCTGAAGAATGACTACAACAACTTTGATCCTGTATTTGTTCAAGAATTATCTTGTCAAAGAGGTTTTTGCATTTTGCTTTACTAAATTGCAGACTTTCTAAGTGTAGTTTTTCACCTACATGGACATTTGCCTTATTAAAAGCACTTGAAAACGAAATCAGAACAAAATCCCTGCAAAAGTCCTACTTGTCATTTACAGTTTGGTTATTGCCTGCGGTGTGTGCGGACTCCCATAGCAGACAAGGAAGAGAGGCTCCGTCTTTTACACCCTTTGGATAGATGTGTGTTTTGCTACCAGAGGACAATTTTTTCATTTTTCAATTAAATGACTTCAGCAAAGTGAAAAATTCTACCTCCTTTCAAAGTGACAAGACATCAAAAGATCCATAATAAATTATATACTAACAAATAGATTATGCTGGGAATGCAATTAGTCAGCAATCAATATGCTATAACACTGTTTGTAGCCTTTTCTGCAGATGCACACAGCAACGCTCAGCTAGTTGCACAAAGATGATGATCTGATGTCATTTCTGGCTGCAGATCTTATTCTACGTGTGTTGTATGTATGCATGGGTTGAATTTAAAGAAATATAAAAACAAAGTCACCAACTCTCCCCACAGGATGATCCTCTGAAGCAGGAGGACCCAGCAAAGTCCCCTCAACCCAAAGAGGAGGGTTCAATGAACATCCTTAATTCTCACTCCCCCAAACACGAGAACAACCGCCCGACCTCCGTCGTCCACGACCAAGGTTACACCCCGAACAACACGGAGGAAAACGCTGAGGTAAACATGCTTCAGAACAACTTGGTATAATGTCGTCGTCTGTTGAAGAGTGCGGCTGGAGATTTAGACCATAGTATTTAAAGAGGACGCAAAACAACAAAACAATCATTATAGGCAAGTATTGTAAACTAGTATTTTAAAGTGTCCAATTGGGCCTGATGTTAAAAAGCACAACATGAATATAAGAACACAACATGAGAAGCACAACAGCTCTGTTTACACCGCTGCCATGCCAGTACTGATCACATAGCAGCATCGCTTCCTCCCATCTCTCTGCTGTAAGCCTCTTGCTGGACTAAAATCTCTGGCTTAGACCAATTTACGACTGACTTTTCTCTCTACTGATGCCCTGCCTTGGTCTTCGGCCAATGAACTCTCGCTCTTTTCATCGTTTCCTCTCCTGTTTACCCCCGAATCCTGCCCTCAACTCTGCCTGCCCCGCCTTACTGTCTCTCTGCCCGCATGCATTGGTGTTATCAATGAAAAAATGTCTGAAAACATAATATTTGCAAAAGATGTAAGTGGAAACTAAGTGAATGTGCATTTGCTAAATATTCATGTTTGACATCGCTAATAGGTGGATGTGTCTAGATTACATGAGGTCAAAGTAATTGCTTGGAGTTGATATTTGGATCTATATGCATATGTTACACACGCTGTGTCTTGGTTTCAATGTGATTTCTAATATTTTAATGTACTTGAGGATTCTTTTGTACTTTTTTGGGTATACATGGAGGATTATAGTTCACAGTTGTTGAATAAATCTTTTTAATTTTATCCAGTTTGTCCAAGTGTGTTGCTATGAGCTACTTTCCAGCCTATCTCTCTCTCTCTCTCTCTCTCTTTTTTTCTCTCCCTCTCTTTCTCTGCATGTCTCCTTATGAAGAAACTAATTCATTCCCAATCACTCCTGTGCTAACAATAACCAAATGCACGGCCGACCCCCTAATTCTGTTATACACTAGGCTGCTCAAAGAGGGAACTGCACAAACAATGACAGTCACTTTCCAGCACAAAATGAAGATACCACAATAGTAACAATATTTTAAGTGAATTAAAATCTTCTCTGCCTCTTCTCAATGAAGAAGAAAAAGACATAGATGTAAAATATCAGTTTTGATTATCCTATTTTTTTATGTTGTACAAATAGAACTACATATCTCATCATTACTACAACACTTAATTCACCAACCCATCATTTCTATTCAAACCAAAAACCAATTTAATTTTTTTAGCTTAATTAGTATGTTGTAATTTTTATATTTTTAAACATACATTGCATTATACGTGATCTTGTCAGTTTCTCCAAAACAACACAAAGAAATCAGAAATGCTCCAATCATATTTTTAATAATAATAATAATAATAATAATAATAATAATAATAATAATAATAGACCTTTATTGTCCCACAGTGGGGAAATTTGTGATCACAGTAAAATTTGTGGCTCTGCTTCTTGCAGTGCTTCTTTCATAATGTACAGTAAATTGTTTTGTATTGCCCAGCATCACTCAGCAAACAGATAATTCAAGGAAAAGCTATCAAACATTGTGCAGCATTTAATAGCTAAAGAGCCAGGTGTCACCCTTAGAGACTATTGTGGACAATGTGAAGACTATTACAGATCTAATGCGAAACTGAATATTAGACTTACAGTCACTGGGTGGTGAAACATCAAACCAAATAAACGTGTGTCTGTGTGTTTGCTGGATACATAAAATAAGACACATGAAAAAAGGACAACACATCAAACTTGTTTTTTCTGCCCCCTAGTGGAAGAAGCTGCGTTTCCCGGGAGACCTTCCTCTCGTTATCTATCTATGCATTTCTTTGTTTATATCCGCCACTATTTTTTCACTCTATGCAGAGTTGTATTGTTTCTGTACTGACTGTGTTTCCACATCAGGACGGAGTTACTATTGGCCTGGAAGTGCTTCTCCCCAAAGACGCCAAGCTCCACTCAGAGACCAGCCCACCCATTCAGTACGACGTCTTCCTCTACAAAGTTGGCAACAGTGGAGACTCTGCTTCTCCCAGCAAAGCCCCTCCCTCTCATGCCAACGATCACCCCTCTCGTCCCATTTCCAAATCATCCAAGACATCTAAGTCACCCAAAATACCCAAGTCACCTAAACACACCAAGGAACACCCAACCAGTGACCATGAACCTTCGTCTGGGAGGCACATCTCGCCCGGGTGCCACCCATCACCCAGTCATCACCCCGAACCTGGTTGTGAGTCTTCCCCCACCTGCCATCCCTCCCCCCACCACTCTCCCTTCCAGTATAAATGCATGGCCACTTCCTCTTCCACCCCACCTCAGCTACGCAGGCCTAGAGGTCGGTCTCATGCTAACGCGTCAGAGCGTTCTGTCGCTGGCAGGGAGTACAACTTCAGATACATTCATCCATCACCCTCCTCTCCTCATCTCACCCAACCGCCTCCCTCTCCATCAAGGATAAAGTGCAGCCCTGTCAGCACCCGGTCTCTGCCACAGCTGTCCTGACTGGACTCAGCATTCATGTATTCAAACACACAAACATGTGTCATAAAGTACTATCAGTCTATCATGACTCTAACTCTTCCATTTGTGATTTATAGACCATTTATCTATTCATCTCTCATCCATCTTTGCACCGTCTCTCAAAAGTTACACCTAAGAGACGAGCACACCATCTGGTCTTGGTCCATGGAGCCAGAAAATTAGAAGAGAAACAGATTTGCACGAGTGTCACAGGCTTAAATTTCGGATATGTAAGCACCAAAAATGCAAGATTGAAATACCGCATAGTCACTGCTGTCACATTAACATGATGATGTAAATACCAGCTTCTGAAAACTCAAACAACTGTTCACACAAGCACAAAACAAGTCAATGCACGTGAATACCTTCTCCTACATGGTGCCAACATCAGCAGCTGCTGAGGATAATAGTTTGTAAATGAGTCTAGAAGTTTACTCAGTTAGTAGTAGCGTTATCAATGATTTATACTTTTGATATTCAGTCTGTGACATCATGTTTTCACAGGCTTTTTTGTATGTTTTTCATGTTTCTAACCCTCAATAAATACACAATGCAAGAATTTATGCGGTATTGTCTTCTAATGATGGAGAGAGCTACAAGGAGGCAACAAACGGAAGAACAAAAGAGACAGCAAGGATAAGGAGACCAAGAATTTTCCTCAAGTATGGCCAAGCCCATGTTAAAAAACATAGAAGGGAATCTATCGCCCCCTCGTGGACATGCTTCCAAGCACAGGTTCAAAACTGTGACTTTATTCAGTTTGTTTATAATATTTAAATAATCAAACAAAATGTACAAAATCATCAGTCAATTAAATTACAATATTTAAGTTTTCAAACATCTAACCACTGGATACCAAAAGTATGGCCGTGAAGGAAAAACTCCTAAATATGAAGGTCTGAGCTGATCATAACTTAAGTAATTTTTTATTGCTCCATTATCTTAATAGAAAAACATCCCTTATTTATCTGTCAGCCTCTGAAGAGGTGTGTTGTTGTCCAGGTAAGATTGATGGGTGAGTTGGAAGCCTGAGCTTCAGGAGGAGTACAAAGTAATTAGAAATGGAAATGCGAAGGACAAACACTGTTGAGTTTAATTTGCATTAAAGAGTGAGACCCATCCATGATATAAACTGATCAGAGTGGCTATATAGCAGGTAAGCTATATATTAAAAGGTTTTATAAAAAGCAAAACTAAACAAAGCATTGTTGATATGCATTCAGTTGAGATTTATTACATCAAGTCTCTCCTGTACTCTTTCCATCTGTTGTTGCTGTATTATTCATACGACAGTGGAAGGGCTTCTATCATTGTCTGTGCTGAGGAAGTGAACTCACTCATCTCTGGCAGCAAACCTGTTTCTGGTCCTAAAGGCAATTCAAATCAAACATCGAACATATTTCTCACAATGTGACCTTCTGCATTGTTGTTAGCAGCTGCAGGCTGCAGAGACGCAGTTCTTTAGTTCTCTGACTTTCAGCAGGATGAAAAGCACCTTGAGATTCCAGATCAGGTGAAGGTGAAGTCATCCTTCTTGCTGTACTCATTTATCACAAATAGCCTGTGTTGGAAGTAATTGACAGATTTTAAAGTGGAGAGTTTCTCTATCACTCCAGCCCTCTTTGGAGCTCTCCTCTTCTGCTCTCACAGCAGGTCCTTGGGTGTCAGTTTGATCCACCGAGACTCCATATGATTTTCTGAAAATGTGTCTCTATAGTGCTGCAAGGAAGAATATATATAATAAGCATTTCATTAAACATTTACTTACATTTTAGCTACACCAAAATAATCCACACATCTGTGTTTGCATAGATGATGCAGCCCTTTTTAAATCCATGTAATAGATATAGTAGATGACAAATGCATCTGGATTAAATGTGAGTTATTGAAAAAATAACCCTATACAAATCCTATAGGGATTTGTATAGGGTTAATACTCTTTGAAATACTCTTTCTCCTCTAACCGCAAGTGCTTCTACCTTTTGCTGCTGTGATGTAGAGACACATCTCCAAGAGGGACACTGAGGAGCAATGACAGATGTAATGTTCATTACACATGAACGAAGTAAAGAGAATGAAAAAACTGTAAAGAAAAACAAACCTACAAACCCTGTTAGACTAAAGAAGTTAGTGAGTTTAGGTCTTCTGCAAGGCTTAATGTTTACTTTTTTTATTGTCCTTATAACTTCTATAATCCGATAATCCAGAGCAACAACAGTGAAGTTAACACATCTCTACTAGATCTCAGAGAAAACTCCTGCAGTCATTATAATGTTTACTGTCCTCAAACTCTAGTGTCTGCAGGTGTATTTAGTATAATTTCTCCGCATGACGTGTTAATGTGAGTGCCCTACCCCTGCCGGTTACACCTCCTCTCC
Organism: Antennarius striatus; assembly: GCF_040054535.1. Classification (NCBI taxonomy): domain Eukaryota; kingdom Metazoa; phylum Chordata; class Actinopteri; order Lophiiformes; family Antennariidae; genus Antennarius; species Antennarius striatus. The sequence goes on along the minus strand of NC_090789.1, from coordinate 5,909,375 downwards.
CATCCACCTGCTGTGGAGAGAACCTGTATCTGAATCCCCTCAGCAATCAGGGCCTGTCTTTAAAATCTCTGATTGCCATTGGGACTGTGAGCTGCGTGTTAACTCCTTCCCTGCTTGTGTAGCAGATTGTCCTTTTCTTAAAAGGTGTCCTATTGTAGACTTCTTAATATTTGAGAATGAAAAAGTAAAATATTAATTTTTACATAGCAATCTGTCTCTGTTTACCCCTGGTAATTAAACTTAACTTGTTTCTATCCATATCTCCAAGGCAAGAATTGAGGTCAAACAACAGGCCCCGTCTGTTTCCAAACTCAGACTTTTGACCTATAAACTGCTCACGGCCTGATTCTGTCTGTCTGAAGCACAGGACTGATAAAATATTCCCTCACCGTGGGAAAAAAAAAAACGTTGAACATTTCAAAATCTGATAGCAAACATGTCCATTTATCAGTACTTTTTGCGCAATTTCACATCAACTGAGCCGCGGGAGTTGCCGTAAATGTCTCCTGTCATTCAGTTTCCCCTAAAATACACAAAATCAATATTCTGGATGCAAAAACTGAACCTTGCATATGACCACAGACATGTCCACCCCTCACCTCCGTGTGTGTGTGTGTGTGTGTGTGTGTGTGTGTGTGTGTGTGTGTGTGTGTGTGTGTGTGTGTGTGCGCGTGTGTGTGTGTGTGCGTGTGTGTGCGTGTGTGCAGATCCCGCATGCACCACAGAGCGGCAGCGCTGCCCCGCAGTCCACGGCCGACCTGGCGCCACTTTGAAGGCGCTGATCTGCATGTTCATTAGCGTTCACCCAGAATCAACCGGGGGGGGGGAGAATGCTGCGATAATTGATATTGTTATCATGCAGATATCTGGGTGATCTCTGATGATCCCACGCAATATTTAACGCTTAGCGGGATTTGAAGATTAGAGCTGGGTTTAGTGCGCGCGTACGCGCGTCCGGGTGTTCGCGAACGTGTTTTTATTATTTATATTAGAGACGGAAGGGAGGGAGCAAAAGAGAGAGAGAGACAGAAAATGACATCTGTTTTAGGTCAGCAAAAATACTTTAAAGCCTTACTTAAAGAGGCAGTAATGAAGCTGCCAGCAGGCAACACACACACGCACACGCACACACACACACAAACACACTCATCTCCTGAGATACCTTCATGGCAGAGCAGGGTTTTTATAATTGGTTGAATGCCCACGCAATGAACTGACTGCGGTTATACACAAAAGCCAATTTAATTTTTAATTATTTGTGACTAAACTTTTGATTCATCCGTTTATTTACCTCCAACAGGAACCATCAGTGGGATCCAGACACAGAGACTCCATCTGTTACTGGATTACAAACTGATGCTATTCAATATATTTTACTCTGCACAATATTAAGAGACCTCTACTCAACATTCCTCTTACTCTCTTTGTATTTCTGTTTTTGTGTCCACCTCCCACTCTTGATTCAGGCAAAAAATGATTTCTATTGACGAGTAAGACATTTCATCACTTTGGGTGTAAACATAAGCGTGAGTGCTTTCAGAAACACCTTTCTGAAAGGTTATTTCATCCCAAATGACAAAATAAATTGCATGAATTCCATTATTTTGAACGTTAGAAACAAAACTACATTCATCTCCTTTCAATTGGTGACAGGAGTCCAAGAGGCACACGTCTCTGAATCTCACCAAGGTCTGCTCATCTTTTGTCTTCTTTTCATTATTGTAAAAAAAAACCCAAACCTCTATAAATGAATGAATTATTATTATTATTATTATTATTATTATTATTATTATTATTATTATTATTATTATTATTATTATTATTATTATTAATAATAATAATAATAATAATAATAATAATCTATAGTTTAATCATCCCTCTTGGGAAACTTTTTTTACACTCACACTTCACACATGTACATATATATGTGTTAATTACCGGTACACACACAGGGTCACGGTTACAGGCCCCTGAACACAGCACACACTAGGGGCCTGTAGGCATGCAATTAGTCTAGAGAGGACATATAGAGTACAAAGGAGGCGGAGTGACGAGGGTCGCACAAGGTTCGCGCCCCAATGAGCATCTTGTAGGGGGGACGTCGCCTTGCTCAAGGGTGCCTCGGCAGTGGCTGGGAGGTGAGCCGACACCTCCCACCGTCGACTCACATTCAGTTGGATGTTCTGGCGGGAGCAGGATTCGAATCCCCGATGGCTGGGCGATCCTGTCTTCAAGACGATTCAATTAAATTCAATTAAATTCAATTAAAATTCAATTAAGTTAAAAAGTCAATTATATCTATCAGTTGTAATTGACTTGTGAAAATGATATCTAAATTCAAAAAATCTGAGCCACTAAAAACAAAGCCCAGAGGGAACGTCACTCCAATCCAAAATATTTTTTTTTAAAATGCATTTCTATGAATTAACTAATAAAGGATTAAATCCTGGTAGGTTCAAAGTTACTCAAATCGCAACTCCCACCATATAGTCATGCAACAATACTACTCTGGTGCAGCAGTGACGACTTGGGTCTGCTGCAACTTTTCATCAGCAGAGTGATTGTGGAAACAATTATAGTGCTTTACAGCCTCGTCTTCCTCCTGGCTCTGGAAGCTACAGCCTTTCATACTCCTCACTGCTGCACACAACCAGAGGGAATGAGCCATCAGTCGACTGAGATATATTCTCCTTTTTGGTTGATGTTCAATTCTGGGGCTTAAAATTTCCTGCTAGAAATGGTTTAAAATATTATTAAATATAAAAATGATTCTAAAATATTCTGCATGCACAAGTAGGCCTCACATGAATAAATGGTTCACAATCCATTCCTTACATACAATATTCATAATTACACCAGTACATAACACTAGAAATGATTCCATTGGCTTTACTTTGCAGGCTATACTCATTATCATTCTTACATCCATGTTCTATCAACCAATCACAGCAGGGTTGCTCCCAGCAACAGGATCGGCTACATTTATTCGCAATGATGAACGTTTCTGTCACCTCCTTGCTCTGATTTTGCTCTGAGACGTTTTCTAAATCATCATTGATCTCCTAAGTATTCATCCAGCAGAAGAACCATCATATTAAACTGGGGTCAAGCCCACAGGATGACCTTCACTCACTCTCAGTCATTTCTCCCAAAAACTTTTCGCCGGCACCGCTGCTGGGTTAGACCTCTCATCAGTGAACGGAGATAGCGATCAGATGGAGATTGAACGTGTTCCCTCTGAGCAGCAGAACACCCTGCAGCTTGGATACCTTTGAAAAGTGAGAGTGAAACAAACCCTTGTGGAAGAGAGGAAGTTGAGGCTCAATCACGACCTTCACAGTGAAAACACCAAGAGGTCCATTTGATATCAACGCGTGGCCAGGAATGAGGTTTCCTGATGTATTTATGGATCTGATTTTGATGCCTGGGACAAAATATGCAGACACACAACAGCATTGATGTTTGTTCATAATTCGTGACAAAATTATAACGTCAAGGACACCTGTGATGTTTGTGTCTGTGTGTGTGTGTGTGTGTGTTGTCATATCCTACGCCGTTAAGAAAACTTTACGACTAAATTAATGAGAATGGGCTTCTTGACATCTGCAAGATGAGGATGTGTTGATCAGAGACACACAAATGGCCATCAGACACAGTCGCCTCAGTGATTCACTGGCGTCAGCGTTCAATAGTCCTTCAAATGTTGTCAATTCTATTCACACACTCAATTCAATTAGAGATATTTCCAATTTTAGAAGTGTTTTTGTTAGTGGTTTTGTTTTGAGTTGTCCAGTAATGAGGTCATACACACCCACACACACACACACACACACACACACACACACACACACACACACAAATGCGCACACCACATGCAAAGGTCAGAGAAGAAGAAAAGCCAATCTCCCCCTCAAATTTGAATTCCTCTATTAGTGTCCTCTTTCTCTCATCTTCCCACTTCTTCTCCTCTGCCTCTCCTCTTTTTTTTCTCCTTTTTTTTTTGCTGCTGTCGTTTGTAACATTGCTCCCTCTTTACCCCCCACCTGCAGCCTTCTCCCTTGACTTCCATATTGATTTACTCGACATCCCGTGGTCACATTCTTGTGGCGAAGGTTTCCGGCTGAAAAACGCTGACATTTACCTCCTGGTCGCATCACAGCTCATTTAAACCACACAAAATAGTCAACACTTTTTACACAACGAGACGATGCTGCCGGAGTCAGAGGATGATTGCTGATGTTTTGAACATTTAAAGGTGGAAGGTGCCACTTTACTGTATCTAAGAAATGTGAGTCATGTACACACAAGTATGAACAATCAACATGTTGGTTGATCTTTGTACACACACTTTCACTTCATCACTGCTGCTTGCTCTTAATGCCCACACTGCTTCCTCAATTGACCATTGGTCCTTTTCTAACATGGAGATGTGGGTTTTAATTGAAGGGAAGCAAGAGGCAGGAAGGTAATGAGAGAGTAAGGTCAAATAAGTATAACACACACACACACACACACGCAGATGTCACAGATATCTGAGGGCAGGATAAGCACACCTGTGGAGAGGAAGGTGGATGCCCAAAGGCGGCACCCTGCTCTCACCCGGTGGCGCTTGAAGGAAGGAACCCAAATTTACCAGTGTGGGTGGGGGGCATCATCTCACACACACACACACACACACACACACACACACACACACACACACACACACACACACACACACACACACACACACACACACACACACACACACACACACACACACTGAAACGCAGGTGTGCGCAACTGAGAGAGGCTTGCCACAGCAGGACCACCGGCAGAGCGGCTTAGAGGCGTGTGCGCTGGTGATAATCGGGCGTGTTAAATTTCACGCTGGGTTTTGTCTCTTCCTATTCAAACGGCTCTGATTGGATTCAGTCCCAATAAACAACATTAATACAAAGATCTATAACTGGAATCCCTTAATCGCTGTCAAGCTGCGACGGCATAAAGACCCGAGTCACTCATGCGGCTTTTTTCCACTCCGACAAGCCGCTTTTTGAACGACATTATGCAATAAATGACACCGCGCTCCAACAACCAATTCACAAGTGGTTATTATGAACTTCAGACGTCATTCAGGCGCCTGTGTTTGCAGACAGTGATTACAGTCGAGGGGTAATAAAAATACCCTGGTGATAGTTACTCGTTTAATTCCTCTTCTTAATTAACTTGGGAGCTTACAGAAACACTTTATTATCATTTCCTGCCCAATCTGAAGTGAAATTGCATCAACACGGTGTCATTAAGTTTCCCTGGCTTGTCTGACTGTGGGAGTTGATGCGTTCAAGGACCAGCTGTCCCTCAAATAACACACTCAATAATTCATACTGCAAGAAAGAAATACATAACTCGCAAAAAAAAAAAAAAAAGAAAAGAAAAAGAAAAAAGCACGCAACACTCATCCCCGCGTCAGACAGACGCCTTTCGTGTGGATCTCCATAAGGAAGTGGAAACGCAAATGCTGACCAAGTCTTGGATGAGAGAATCTTTGCTTGCTAAGGAGGCAATAAAGTGTGTGTGTGTGTGTGTGTGTGTGTGTGTGTGTGTGTGCGTGTGCGTGCGTGCGTGCGTGCGCGCCCGTGTCCTCTCCACTAATGGGAATCAGATCTCCTATGTGTTGAGCCAGCAGAACAGGAGCAGCAGATCCATCATGTCGTGCGGGTCAAACTCACAGGCCGACCTTCACCAGACACTCCCGAGTAATTTCGTTCGGATTGCGCCCAGAACTCCAGCTCGTTAATTAATAAATGCAAATGGATTACAGATAACGTGTCAGCCAGCTTGATAGGGTGGAGGAGGCTGTTTGCAAAGTTGTTGTGTTTTTCCCCCGCTGAGCGGTGACTTCAGGTTTGGGAGAAGGGTTCATGTCTCTCCAGAGAAAGTCTGGAAACAAACAACTCCATCAGCAAATTGAAAGACAGTGGAAAGACATCTGAATAATAATTTTTTTAAAAAGTTGTATTCTTTTTTTTTTTTTTTTTTACGTGTGAAAATGCCAATTGATCGATCAAATCGTCAATTAAAAGCTCGATTAGGAGATAAAGGCTTCAACAAAGACCGCTCTCCTTGCGCACCTGTGCGCGTTTCCAACTGTCGTCACATTTCTTTGGATATTTTCTTGTGATTCTCGTTCATCTAAATGGAATCCTTGAAGGATCTGATTAAAACGGACTTCTGTTTAGGGTTGGAGGACATCTCGTCTCTCATTCCTTAACAGCTGATTCAAAAGCGGAAAGATGAGTCGTTCAAGTCTTTGTTCAAGTCACTAAAGGCTCCAGCGAAATAGTTTATTCTATTGATCCAAAAATGATACATATTTTATTTATTATAAATGAAACACACAAAACAGATGTTATCTTTATTAGGGGTCGAATAGTCACGTTGAAAACTCGCAACAACAACAACAACAACAACAACAAAAAAGTGTGGTGTGCATTTATCTACACTTGAAACAAGTTATCGACTCATTTTCTACATGAGGTTTGTTTGGGATCAGATTTTCACTTCAGCCTGAATTTAAAAAAATATTTTTAGTCACATGAAAATAATTTTCCATTTACAAAGATAATGAATAGCCACACAACTGGCTGCATTCCATTTCGTGTCACCTGTATGCTGATTATTCTACCAAGAACACAGCACCCACAAGGAGACGTCTCATTAAGAAATTCCTTCATAATAAAGAAAATAATCACACAAAAATGATCATTCTGCGTTTGCGCGTTGGTCGGAATGAGGTTAAGACCGCCAGGCAGTCAAATATGAAATTCTGAGTGGAATGGATCGTCTTAGAATTCATCAGTGTGGGACTGGGGGGTGGGGGTGGGGGGCACATCTCTAAGGTGAACACATGATCAGATTCCAGAGACGTGTCCATCACAAATGTCATCACCTCATCAGGTGGATCCCCATGTTGGAAAGTTTGGGGTCTCCTGAACTCCTGACTTGTGAAAACACAGACGCACATCAGGTGGGAGTTCATCCTCCTGTTTCTGCTCTGCTGCTTTAATAGGCAGCCACCCTCCTCCTCTTCCTCACTCTTCCCCCCTCTCGTCCGCCCCCACAAGAGCCTGACGATGTGCAGACTCCACAGAGCAGGACTTTCAAACGATATCATTACCATTTCAAACAACCTGCTGTTGCCTTATGGACCTTCCAGCTGTGGCATGTTATATAGAGTAGAACTGAATCATCGCCTCACATCTTACAACAACAAACTGTTCTGGGATTCATTGTTTTTTTTCCTTCTCCTGGTTGTGATCTACTTCAATTAGGGAACAAATGCACCAGTGCAATGTGTGTGTGTCTTTGAGTGTGTGTGTGTGTGTGCTGGTGTTACAGGCAATGCTGTGATGCATCTCTGACACTCATCTGTGATTTCAACAAAAGCCTCATTTTTGTTCCTGTTAATTACGCACAGATGTATGATGGGCTGGCAGACACTGAATAAACAGTGGAGCCTTTGAGGACACATTTACACTAACAAGATTACAAGATGGTTCTCATTTGATGATTTGGTGCCTGAGAAGACAAGGAGGGGTCTGAAGAACCAGCAGTGTTTAAAGAGATTTAAATACTGCTGAATACACACACTGACTAAAAGGCTGAGCTGTTCCTGCTGCAACATTTATGTCCTCATTTATCCTTTTATTCACAAATGTCAGCCTTTGTCAGCCGCTTCTTTTTCTCCCCCCCCCCCCTTTTGTCACCCTCCACACCTCCACCAGCTCATCTCTCTCTCCCTTTTTGGTTCTCCTCCTTTCTCCCTGCTTCCCTGCCTTCTGCCCCATTCATTGCTCCAGCAGCCCTAACTGTCTGCCCCCCCCCCCCAACCCACACCACACCACCGCCCCCTGTAGCTTAGCACCTCCACCTCAATTGCCTTCCCTCTTCCATCATCCCGTCCTGCAGATATTGCACATTGCTCCACAGTAGCTGCCTCGTTTGTTTAGTTCCATTGTTTCATTTTTTTCCCCCCTCACTGCTTGGGGATCCTCTAGTGACATCATCACTCCAACAGTTTCCATGGTTTCGGGAGAAAAGGGCTGTAATAACTATTTGGATCAAACAGACAGGCTTGGAGCTATTATAACATTCACACACACAAACACACACACACGCAAACTGAAATGAGAGACGCTCAAAGGTTTTACTTTTTTATTTATGATCGAGATGTAGATCGTGGGTTAATGTGAACGTGTGTGTGTGTGTGTGTGTGTGTGTGAGAGAGAGAGAGATCAGGTCAGTGTTAGTGAGGGATCGGAATGAATGAAAATGTCATCATCATACAGGTCTTCATCCAGGTCGCCTTCCTCTTCCGTGAAGTAAGTCGGGAAGGGGGGGTTGAGCAGGCTGGTTCTCCTGGTGGGCAGTCTGGAGTCTTTCACCTGAAACACACAAACACACACCGATTCACACACAGACACACACACACACACACACACACACACACACACACACACACACACACACACACACACACACACACACACACACACACACACACACACACACACACACACACACACACACACACTGTCTGAAATAATGATGAAAGAATACAGTGAGAGAAAATGAGTTTCTCCTTGCTGGTAGCTTTGATAATTGCTATTATCAACCATTTTGGTAAAAACCTGCACTATGGAAATGTCACCTTGAGCTTTCAGAAATACGCTGCTGGCTTTCACCATTACTTTCCCATTTTTTTCCTTCTTTTTTCTGAAGATTAGATCAGCACTTAAATGTTTTGTCGGCCCCTTCAGAAGCAGGAATTCATTCCCGCTTGCCCCCGCTGCCCAGAATCTTATCACATCAAATCTTTATTTTTTTGACACCATCCTGTATTTGACTGGTAATTGCTCCTCGGCTGATTTACATAATTACCTCTCTAGATAGATGGTTCATTGTTGCCGGCAGAGTCTGCAATTCCCAACAGGATTCAGATAAGTATAAGAAAAACAAGGGGTTCGTGTAATCCGGCAGCAATTTTGTCTCGTTGACATCAGGCTCACGGATTCGCTGTTAAAGTCGTTTTTATATCACACTGCTGCTGCTTCACATTAAAAGCATTCAACGTGGTCGTATCGTAGCCTTGCAGTACGATCAAAGCTGGAATATTTTTCCTCGCTGAAGGACAGACGGAGAATTTGTTTTATCTGCTGCTTTGGTTGGGACCAAATGGGATGTAGGAATGTGACGCAATATTTCTGTAAGACAGCTCTACACCCATGACTGCAAAACAGTCGTGAACAAGCAGCAACCATACTGCAAGCCAAAGATCAGGCTGCACGGCAACACGTCTGCACCCATCTGCCATCCGCAGTGGGGCATCAGATTGTGGTTGTGGTTCTTATTGACTGCCTCGTAATTTAAACACCTTGAGATTGTTTTGGCTGTGCTGTAACCACATCCAGCAGCTTCTACTGAAGCGGCTCCTGCTCTAAATTCCACTTGACTTCCAGTGGACCGCTGTTAGCGTGGGCGTCGCCCAGTAGGATGTGTCTTTAATGTGATTCAACCGTTAACATCACTTGGAAATGGTGAATAAAACCAGCCAAGATAAATTCTACTGAAATTAAAAATACATTCATTCAATATTTCCCCTGGCGTATGCCCCCCATAATGGTTAATGGCTCTCGGCACCTGAGGGGATTCTGACCTCAACCTGACAACCACTGGGGCTAAATGATTAATCGCTTAATTGTATAATAATAAAAGATTAATCAATAATTACATTTTTTATTAAGGTGGGGTCATTGTATAAATAAAACATGAGGCTACATAGCTGAATAAAAACAAAGCCTATGAGCAAACATTATCAACCTGCATGTGTATCCTGCAGAGGTGTGTGTGTGTATTTGTTTGTGTAAGACAATGTAATGTGCATTTGTATTCATTATTGCTTGTCTGCAAACAAGTAATAGGCTGGGTGTCTTCTGTGTGTGTGTGTATGCGTGCATGCATGCGTGTGCACACACACACACACACACACGCACACACACACACACACACGCACGCACGCACGCACACACACACACAGGAGTGGGAAGAGGGATGCAGTGGATGTTTGTCAGATTATTAAGGCGCTCTACCATTCTCTCACGAAAAAGAAGAGGTGCACGCGCACACACACACACACACACACACACACACACACACACACATACACTCACACACTGCTGAAGCAGCACATTGTCCATGAAGATAGATGACAACGTCTCAGAGGTGTGACAGCGTTTTACAGGTGCAAGGTCATCGTCAAGAGCAATAAGCCTTCGGAGGTCGACCTTCAAATTCACAGTTTGCTCCTGAGGATGTGTGAATGAGTTTTACCTTCAGTAAGCAGTTCTTGTGGCCGGGGACGGAGCCGTGTACGTACAGCACATTATGTTTGGTGTTGATTCTCCATATCTGGAAGGGTTAGAGACACCGAGGAGGCAAAATAAGAGAATATAGAACTGAAATTACAGTCAAGGACAAACGAGTGCGAGACCACGTCTTTGTGCTCGTGTGTGTGTGTGTGTGTGTGTGTCCGTGTGCTAACCTTCAGTCCGTAAGACGTGTTGAATCTGTTGCCCATCTGGCCGGGCATCTTCTTCCCTTTGAAAACTTTGCCTGGATCCTAGACGCAGATGATGAACGACGCATACTCATATTACGGGATTACAGGACGCCAACTGTTCATGTCTGGCGCAGGGGAGACCCTAACACAGCATGTGTGCGAATGTGTGTGTGTGTGTGTGTGTGTCTTACCCCTCCAGGGCCAGAAGATCCTGGTCTACGGTGAGTTTTGGTGTGACCGTGGGAAGCTCCTTGACCTTTGAACCCCCATCGCTTCATTACACCTTGAAACCCCTTACCAATGCTGAGCACAAACAGGAGAAAATTCATGTTTCCACACGACATTCTTTCAGACTTTTCTTGGACAGTCAATAACTGATCTGTCTACGAAAAAAGAAAGCTGAAATTGAAAGATGGCTCGAAGTAAAGAGGGAAGCCAAGAGGAAAGAATGGCAGCGAGGATGGAAGCTGGCAGAGCAGAACTTACGATTTGGCTGTTACATCCACATACTGGCCTGGGCGGAAATGAGCTGCATACAGGGGAGTGCCTGAACACACCACAAACAGGAATACATGATTAAATCTATACAGAACTCGCTGTGGCAGCCATCATAACATCTTATAGTCCAGCTTGGTGCACAAACACTATCTTAATGAGTATTCAAGCGTACCTGGCTTGATGCGGGCGTTGTCAGTGATATGAAACATAGAGATCTTTTGTTTCGGAGGCACGCCTGCATTCCTGAACATCTCCATTCTCTCTTCAGAAATCTGCCGTTCAGAATGATGGAAGGAGAGAAATACAGAGAACTGAAATTTTAAATACACAAAAAGTTCCTAGCTGTTGGATTTTGGCATTTTAAAGTGGGGTCTGCTTAGACTGTAGGGGAGCCAGAGACACATAAAAACAGGCGAATGAATGCACACTTGGCAGTCATTATCTCTGACATTTGCTTTCACTCAGCTCAGGCTCATCTCAGCCCCTCCAGTCACTCTAAACTCTTTCTCTCCCCTTCTGTTGACTGAAATCCCCCTGCCAAAGCCTCGTACTCTCAACACAATCTGCCGTCGACTGGAGAACAAAACCGTCTGCGTGAGGCGGATTCAAAATAAGTTTGACTTTGATGAAAAAGGGACCCCCAAAACAGCAGTTAGAGCATCAATCAACATCAACCCGATGAATACATTACACCTTGATTTATTCCTCCTTGTTCTTCTGAATTTTCATTTTGAAAAATGGAGTTAATGACCAAACCCCACTGCACACATACTGACAGGTGATTTCCCAAAATTCTTTTTAAAAAAAGACTTCTTTTTCGGACTTTCTGCTTCATTTTGAAAGGGAAGTAAAGATGGAAAGTAGTTCATAAAGTTCTGATATGCAGTCTGAGACAGTGATGGGTTCTAACAGTTTATTATAAACTTGAAATACACTTTTCAAATGATTTTGCGCCTCTCATTGTCAGTGGGACATAGGACCAATGAAATCTTTCCAATCCCATTTATTTAGAAACCTAATGAAATATAGTCGCTCATAGTTGGTGGGCGAGAATAATTTCCTGACTAGGGAACCGCATTCATAGAACGGTCTTCAAAACGCGAGGCCTGATATGAGCTCACGGCTACAAAGGAATGAGAAAACTCAGTTACGTTTCCATGAAACTGTCAAACTGATTTGATTTTTTTTCTTCTGCATGATTATGGAATGTAGGTGAAGATGTGGCTGAAAAGTTGTGGTATCAACTAATACCAAGTCAAAGATCTCAAACGTTACAGTTCAGTCCAAAATTTGACAATTCCTTCACACAATTAGTGATAAAAATCTAATCTTCAGGCGGTTATGTATGTTGATTTTTTTTTAAATAAAATAATCACTAACGGTCTAATGCACTCTTCTATAGACAAAATCAGCAATCAGTTATCGTCACAAGCTGTGGTGAAATTAATGGACCAGCTCCGTGAGTGTTTAAAAAAACAACAAAATGAACTGTTTAATAAAATGAGCACAAAATAATTAAGACAGGCATTTGCAGAACTGCTGTGGAATCAAAGCATCTCATTTTTCTTAAAAACAGATTGCATCTACTTCGTGCAAGAATAAATAACACTTTGACCCTCTTACAAATCAATGAGTTGAATTCAGACAGCACGTACCATCGTTTTGTGTGACCAGACAGCAAACTTGAGTTAGCATAACTGTTCAACAGCAAATATGTTGATGTTGTAATTGTTCTCTACAGGTGCTGGAATAGTACCGTGGAGTTACTGTGAAATACAATGGTGTTCTTCATTTACCATAACCCCTAAAATATCACTAGAATCCATTTTGGTTGTTTTTCAGGTAGAGAAATGACTTCCAAATTTGCTATTTTTATTTCATGTTACTGATACATCACTATTTCACACTGATAGATGAAGACTAATGTTTGCCATGGTACAACAAATCCCATGGCAAATTAAGTTTCTTTACTGATCCTAATTCTATTTTTACACTTGATCAAAAACTGAACTCAAGTCATGTTTTATTTTCCAGAATTCTAACAAGTGATTTTTTTGGGTCTCCACCAACGGCAGCGAGAAATTTTTGGCTCTTTAGTTGCTAAATGCTCCGTTAAATCCACAACTACTGAATGTCTGGGTTATGCTGTGCAGGAGCTGCGTAAGACTTCAGATTTCACTGAAAACAGCTGCTACTGCATCTAGAAGCAGGGGGGAGTCTGCAACAGGATGAAACTGGTTATAAAGCACTAAATAACCCAGTTTTAGTAAAAACTGTCATTCACCACTTCACTTTATGTAATCCCTGTCAAATAAAGATAGAACTTGTAATCACTGTAAAGATAAACTGGACCAAATTACATTTCAGCACTCAACAGCTGAGGAGAAATGTTAAACTTCAACACGTTCACTTTAAGTATTATATTTCAACGGCTAATTCTTACATAGAATGGTGATCCATTCTTCCCTCCAACCACGAGAGCAGCGGTCTTTCCATTAAACTCTTCCTTTGAAAGGTACTTTATTACATGGCAGTCCTGCACCTGAAAAACAAACCGTGAACAGAACAAAGACCGGATTTACAACAGGGATAAGCCATAAAACATTATGAAAATAGATGAAAGTAATTTAATGGGGCCAATGAGCAGCTAAAAACCCCCAGTGATAATGAAATTATATTTTGGTGGAACACAGCTTGACGATATCAGTCATTTTGATATTCATAATATTTTGATAGCCAATCAAGAGAAGGAAGGAACAGGTATATGTACCTTGCAAAAGTCTGAATATCTGTTTCGATACATCTATAGGCTCACTTTAGAAAACATGTTACCAAAAGACACAAACAGAAAAATATACTAATAGACTTAGTAACAGTTGTTTCTGTATGATCTAAAAAGTGATGATGTCAGTTTAAGTTGAAATTTTTCTGACACTCAAAGAGGAACTGAAACAATATAAAACACAGCAAACATCCACAGCTTAGTATTGCTTTAATCTGCTCCACTGACAGACTGGCCCATGTGATTAAAAGTGTGATCTGAATAAATCTCAACGAACATCTCCTGTTTACACCTTGCTGTGTGGGAGGTGTTGCATGCAAATGAACACAGAGGCATTTTTTCATATTTAAAATCACTGCTTGCAGGTTAATATCTGGTGTTATTCCACTGCACACCGCAGAAAAATCGTATGTGACTGACTTCTTTTATATTCTACTGGTCAAATCATTATGCATGACAATCATAAACAAATATCATTCCCATGGAAAGCCCACAACTGTTTTCATGCCAAGTTAAACCACACAACAGATGTAATTTTGTGGTACCTGTAACAAAGTGACAGGATGCAGTTGTCCATTTTTGTCCCAGATGGGAGCCATCCCCAACTTGACCACCACTAACCCAACTCTTCGACTACCTGGATAAGACGAAGAGATGAAAAGATTGCTTAGATGGGAGCCAAAAGGAAGAAGCTGAACACATCACTCACTGACAAAGACACCCACCCTCTGTCCACTTGTGTCGCTCCCAGGGCTCATCTTTGAGAGGGTTTAGCCTTTCAGCCGTTAGCCTTTGGTATTCCTCTGCCATGCTTTTCCTCATGTACTCTGTGTTATCCTCTGTGAGGTGTTCATCAAACCATGTTGTGGTTTTCACTGTTCTGATATAACTCACTGAAACAGCAGCGCTGCAAGAAAAAGAAAATTTAGGAACTGAAGTGCGGGTCTTCATCAGGAGAACCTGCACACAAGTGTATAACCTGCACTGCTTTGTCTGAAAAACAGTCCCAAACTAATTCAATTTTTAGCAACGAAATTTCAAAATTCAGAAGCCTAAAAGACACCTTTGTTCAATAAATGAGTGGTACATTTTGACAAATTACATAGTCATGTAAAAATGGGCATGTAAATTACTTAAATGCCCATTTGCTTTAATTGCAATGGTCAACCATTTGCATTTAAGGCAAATAGTTGCCCCTTAAGTCAAAGTCAAAGTCAGCTTTATTGTCAAATATACCATATGCATGACACACAGCACAGTTAAAATTGCAGTCCTCTCTGACCCTGCTTGAGAATTTTAATTCCAGCATGGGTTTTGCATAGACAACAAATTGCTTTGCATTTCATTCTGTTTTGTCATTTTCCTTTTGAGGATTCAAAATGGCATAATTAATCAATACCAAGCACAGTCACTACAGTGTCCTTGTTTAAGAATAACACACATGAAGAGACATTCAAATCCGGTTTGAGCAAATAACTTCACTGCTATTCCAAAGAATAAACCTGGAAGCAATCTGATAGTACACACCTCCAACACCACTGTCATTTTGAATCAGATTTGCTTCTACTATCACATAACTCCTGAGCCTGGAAATCAATTCCTATCATTTTGAATTGTCTTTTTGTCATAATCACTTTAGGAGTCATCAACAAAAATATCACTTCCCATAATGGGTGTCAGAGATCTTTTGTTGGGTAGATATAATTACTCAGCTTTCACAGATGCATTATATTCATTTTAATGAATCTGTACGTATCAATGGCACCACCATGTCTCTGTTACTGCATTACCTTCTGTGGATCATTATATGGAAGATTTACACCGATACAGATTTAGAACAACTGCATATTGTGGTGGATTATAACTAGTTTTCAATCAGTCGTTACTTTGTTTCTGATCAGTCAATTCATTTAATAAAAATGATTTCCAGAATGCACAACCGTAGCATGAAAAATTAGACAGATCTTTAAGTTTCGTGTTACGCCTGTAAATTAGTCTACCCATAACACCCCAGATACGAATAAGTCGTTCATCAGTTTCATCCTCTAGTAAATGTCTTGTCATTAATCATTATTTGGTGGAAAATTAGAATTTAATAAAAGCATAACACAGATCCATTTTAATGTTTAATGTAACATTTTAATGTTTCACACAGAGATTAAAGTCTCTATGAACACAGACATAGCTGAACTTTGGCCTTAGTTTTTAATTACAAGATGACGGAGGAATTCATGATTGAATGCTTTTTTATTATACACTTCATTAAGCACATTCTTCATGATGGTTTTAAACTTGTCAATTAAAAGAAGGGATTCTAATTTTAGATTATATTATAAACTGTCCAATGGTGGTATGCTTGCTATATTTATGAAACCTGTAAAAAAAAAAAGCGTGGTTGATAACTACTAGGGCTACACAGACAAGCATAGCGGTTAAAGCATCAGCACTATTTCATAGATGTTTGCAGTTCCTTAATAGCGTCCAAATGAACAAATAATACAGAAATTAGAGATAAATGAGATATTACAGCCTTATATTGAATCTTAAATAACCAGAAATCGACCGGTTTAGTCGAGAAAGATGGATTTAACAACGATTAGCATTGAGGGTAGCAAACGTCACCTTTGTGCTGCTCGTAGAGAAACGAGTCGTGCTCCTCGCTGAAGAAGATACCGACAGCCCCACACCGCCATTGGGCTCTTTAGTTTTATATTATATTTATGTATATAAAAAAGCTACACACTAATGGAGAGGACACAGGATGCGATATGGAAAACCATGCCTTCTATTTCCAGCCTGCTACAAATGTCACCCTGGCTACTTCCTGTCCGTTACCAAAATAGTACCGCGATACTGGGACCAATGAATTTAGGTTCCGCTACAGAATCGTTAAAGAATTTAGCAAATACTTCATCTCACTGTATTGCTAAGATAATATTACAATTATTCAGAAAGCAAATAAACAATGCTATATTTATGCGTTTATAGTAAAGTTAATATTACACACAACTCGATGCAGACGAATAAGCAAAACGCAATACATGCCTTATGTCAAAGTAAATAATTAGATGTTACTATAAGCAGTGAAATCATTTCAAATGAAAGTCTTTTATAAATTCTCCAGCTGTCTGTCATACTATGCAGACTTCTATAACTGATAGTGTTTTCCCACTAAACACTGACATGTAGATGATTACATTTTTCCTACTTTATTAGTAGACAAGTAAATATGTTCCATTAGTTTCGGAATAGATACATCCTGAATTAATGCAAAAATATTTATTATTAAATATAAATATAAATACATATATATATTAATTTTATTAATTCATCATCAATATCTTGACTTCATTCTCTCTCTTTTTCAAACATACAATTGCTTCAGATAATTACATTCCTTGTACTAGAATAGAATAAAATGGAATATGCAATTTTGTTAGTGTTAAGTGGTTTTTTCCCAGTTTTTTTATTCTCAGTCTCTCTCAGTGTCTATGAGATATTAAGAGGCTCATGTGTTGAATGCTGATCTGATATTCACAGACTCCATGTGGAGTGAACTCTCAGTACAGCAAAATTTTGATTGCTCTAATTTTCCACATTAACATTAGTGAATTTATTTATTTTTACATTTTAATAATAACCAAAAATCAACAACATTGAATTAGAGATGCATTGGATAAAGGTGTGTGCAGCTGACAGTGTTAAATAACCTGAATGGACTGATAATCTGGATAGTCAGTGGCAAAAAGAGATGGAAGCTGAATGATGAAGAGAAACATAAACCGACTGACAAGATGCCACTAGCTCTGACTTTGTTATTTCATCAAACATCTAACATCTGCATTTACTTACAAACAAGCCTCAATCACTGTTGTAGTGACACAGAGACACCGAGCGCCTAGACAGGCTCATCCGCAGGGCTGGTTCTGTGACCGGTCAGGAACTCGACACTATACAGACTGTCTTGGAGAGAAGGACTATGTCCAAGTTTAGATTGATCCTGGGTAACACCACCCACCCGTTGCACACTACCTTTGCCCAGCAGAGGAGCTCCTTCAGTGGCAGACTGCTGTCACCAAGCTCCTCCACTGAGAGACTCAGGACCTCCTTTGTGCCCTGTGCCATCAGGGGGCACAACCACTCTCTCAGAAGGAGAGGGTCTGAAGCCGCAGGGTCATCAAGGCCGGCGTAGAAGGGGTAGACTAGGGGGGCCTGGGACACACTGGGGATGCCCTGTAGGATACTTTGTGGGGGTCCTTAGTGTCGCTTTAGAGCTCGGTTTACAGCTCGGTTTACAGCTCAGTTCATCCATCCTTCTGATCCTACATCGTCTTCATCTCACGCTTCTTTCATGTTCCTACACTTCCTTTTTATGTTAGGTTCCCTTGTTTTTTCTGCTGTGTAACTATGTCATTATGCTAATTATGTAATTTATGCGTCTATCTATCTATCTATCTATCTATCTATCTATCTATCTATCTATCTATCTATCTATCTATCTATCTATCTATCTATCTATCTATCTATCTATCTATCTATCTATCTATCTATCTATCTATCTATCTATCTATCTATCCATCTATCTATCTATCTATTGGTGACCATGAGATCCATATTTTTCTTCCAAAGGAGAAGGTGTGATCATCACCCCTTTATGATGAGCTGATCATATTGTGATTAACACAAGTAGGTGAACACAAACATCAGGTCACACAGAATGAGAAAAAACAAGGTATTTTTTTATTATAATAGACATGCAGAATACAGAAAATTGGTTCTCAGCTCACAGCTAAGTGTTCACTAACACTACATTTTGCTATCCTCTCAAAGCTTTTTAAATTGTAAGAAGGTTATTTAGAAATTATTACAATTCTTTTGTTGTTAGTTTTCATTTAGCAAAATCTCCAACAAAATCTGTATAAAAGAATCCAAGACAGCCCTGAATGTCACTCAAATGACAGAGATACTTTATTTTATAACTAGCAAGCGACTACTGAAGATTGCTATTAGCTGGAGCGGGATTACGCATGCATTTATGCAGAACACTAACAGGGACCTTTCCCATAAATAACATTTGCAATGCTAATTCTAAGCATTTCCAGTTATGCAATCAGACATTTTGGCTTTTCTATGCCCAGATCTTTTGGTCTAAGAACTTGCTAGCTAAAATAAGGTAGGAGTGTCATTTCTTTGGGCGGCCAGTGGTCCGAGTCTGCATGCTGTACCAGAAGACTTACTTTTCCTATAAACATCTTTGAGATATACCGTAGATAGAAATAATTTCCCAGGTGATGCCATTGTGGTCAACATGCAAGCATCATCAATAGAGTAGCTAAACTGTCTCACCAGAACGAGCTAATTCTCTGAACTAGACAATCGTACATAAAATGTAGTATGCAGTTTTGTATACATGTTTGTCTGTGTGCATATGTGTGCGTTTGCATGGCCATATGTATTATATAATACATAATGTTTTATATACACACATATATATGTATATATATGTATATATAAATATTTATAAGTATATATATTTGTAAGTGTAAGTTTGCATGTATTCCATTGTCAGGGGCTGAAGGTTCTTGTAGTCTCATAGTCTGACATACATTTGGGTTTGATGCCTTTAGCGTTGTAGTAATCCACCACCTGGTTTGGGACTTCTGCCAAAACACTCTTAGCCAGTGCAGCTGGGGAGGCCTGGAAACAAAGAGGCAGACCGAAACAGGTCACAAATGCACACACAACCATCCATGCATGACTGTAGAAATCCAGCATTTACTGCGAAACAGCCTTATAACTTGCAAAATCCCAATGGATTGCCACTTTTCTTTTCTAATCGGAGCTGTTCATAATTTTGCATTTTATGTTTTTGTTAACCGCGGTGCACTGGCGTCGTACCCGGAGTGTCCCCTGCCTCACGCCCTATGCCAGCTGAGATAGGCTCCAGCTCCCTGTGACCCGCTTCGGTGGATGAAGCGGCAGACAATGAATGAATGAATGAAGGAATGTTTTTGTTAAGCTAAAAAGCTGTAAGAAAAAGGTTCAGAGTTACTCAAATTGATTTCATTTACCTGTGACGAGCAAGTTATAGCTAGATGAATAAAGATGTGGCACCACCTTTGACAGAAACCAGATTTTTGTTTATAGCTCATAAACTGCAGATAATGAAATATGCACACTTTTAATAAGTGAGCCCTCTTCACTAGGACGCTGATAAAACACACGGTACAAGAAATTTGTTTCAACAAATCCCAGAAACTACTTTCCAATTATTTGGGTGTTAGTGACAAAGGCAGTGATGACGGTACAATGTGTGCTCTCTGACTGTTCGCTGGCGAGTCATAAAATTCTGATCATTATGTCCTCTAGATGGATTTGTTGTGCCGATGCACTTCAAAACTTAGCCTTGTACTTCGAAATATCTGTTTATAACTTTCTCCTGACTGTGTTTTCATGTAATGATGCAATAATTAATGATGGTCACTTAAAAGTAATTTACAACTCTTTAGTGTGTTGTTGAGGAGAAGTCAGGTCGAGTTTTGCTCATTTATTAAATGTTTTATTCAATCAGGAGGTTTAAGAGTTCTGAAAACACACATACACACACTCACACAGACACACACGTAACACATTAAGTTGACTGACATGTCTGCATACAAATTCGTGCTCTGACACCGCGGACAATTCCATTTCCTTGAAGTCAGAGAGTCTGTCGTACTCTGTCTCATATAATTCCCAGAGACAATGCATCATCAAAGTCCACCCACCCCCGTCCCTCATTTTCTCTCATTTTCATCCCCCCCCCCCTCCCTCTCTCCTCCTATCTACCTGTTATTCCCCTCCCTGCCTGTCACATAGCAGCTCCGTCCGGCTAATCCTTTCTGAAAAGAAACGACAGAGCAGAAAATCACCTCTCCACCTCTGTCACACACTCCCTCACTCCCTTTTGTCTTTAGCTCTAACACCACCACTGGGGATGTCTCCATCGTTTCCTCCAGTTTTATTCTTCACCTCTCCTCTCTCACTACACCCTCTATTTAGTTTGGGGTAAACTCCTTACTGCCTTCTCCAACATCTTTTCTTGTTTTGCAAGGATATAATTGGTTGATTTTTCAATGTGTCACAGACCTTAACGCACCATAACACACTCAGCCAAACAGACCCTGTCAAAGCCCAGCAAAAAATTTATGCCACCAGACAGACACACACACACACACACGAACACACAGCGAGCAGATAGTTGATGTGTTGTGACGAGCACACCAAGCACATTACGCCCACACATTCACACTCATTACCCACTAAGTACAACCCTGCTCCCCACCCACCCACCCAACAAACACACCACATGTGTACAAACTATTCAGCTCCGTCAACCCCTTTGAGTACTTTAAGTTACAATAAATGCAACCATAAAAGAGAAATATTTTATGATATATGATATATGTCATTTTAGCATCAACATTACATATGCACATTTATGCAACAGCCACACAACAGGATGAGCAATTTCAATAAAGACCAAATTAATAAAACTTTAACAAATCATGCAAATATTTTTTGTATGATTTGCTGCTTTATACTAAGTGCTAAGTTCTAATTTTCAGTGACTGATTCGGAAGAGAGGTCTGCCTAATTTGAATAAGTCTAATTTGACAGACTTTTTAAAATGTATTTAATAAGTACGGTACCTTTCAAAAATCATTGATTGAGTATTAAAGATGGTATTAAAATTTGTAGCAAGATTCATCATCTTTAAACAGAGCTCTTTGTGTCCTCTTTTCAAAGTTTTAGAATATTTTCAGATGGAAATTTATATCTCAGAAAGGAAATAAAAAAATCTCTTCTTTTCACCTACACCAAGACCAAACAGTATACATTAATGCAGTTGAGCCTTCAAAAGTCTCATTGTCTTCTAACTCTAGTGTAACACACCAAATTGCACAGACTTATATATACTAATTCCATAAATATGTTAAATTTTTTCATTGTGTATTAGTCTCTGAGGCAAAATGTCACTGTATCTATGTTAATGTTAAAACAAAAGACAAACAAATCCTTTATCCCCCACTGACACCAAATGAAGGCTATTCTGGTCCACAACCCTTCCTCTCACCAAGTTTCAACCAACAAATTACATGTGGACACACGTGAAAATCTAACCACCGTGAT
The DNA here is from genome assembly GCF_040054535.1 of Antennarius striatus. Classification (NCBI taxonomy): domain Eukaryota; kingdom Metazoa; phylum Chordata; class Actinopteri; order Lophiiformes; family Antennariidae; genus Antennarius; species Antennarius striatus. The sequence goes on along the minus strand of NC_090789.1, from coordinate 5,887,323 downwards.
GCAGGTAAAATTATGAGCATCTCCCAGACCTACGTACGATGAAACACTGAGTACTGACATTTGTCAATATTTGAAAATTTACATATGATATTTGGTCTGACTTTTCCCACTCTAAATTAGAATCAATAGGTCAGTACTTCTAACATTTTCACTGGTGAACCAACGTGTTATAGTCATAGCACATAGTATACAGTATGCTATAATGCGTTTTCTTACTTTGTTTATCCATCCAAGGCTAAAACTATGGTTTTCATCCATGCATCTACTAGTACGTGTTAATAAAACGCCTTCTATATGTGATGTTCTGCATCGACGCGCATATCAAAAGAGACCGTGTGCTGCTGGATTTATAACTGCATAACAGTGCTCCACTTCTTGTGGCCTTAAAAATGTGTTCAGCATCACTCGTGACACATGCTTATGTTTTAAGAGTCATTTTCTCCACCATGAAGCTGTTTTAATTTTCGCTCTGGCTACCAACACTGTTCTAATGTAAGTTTAGTAAATGCACATTTTTCATGGGGCTAGATATTTTTGCTGTGGTGGAGGATTCAAGCCACAACATGCTATGAACCTACTTCTGCTCTGCTTCACATTACAATTTTCCTGCATTAGACAAAAAAATGAAAGTTTATAGAAATGCAAAAATGCTAACATAAGTACAGAACCTCAGGTGTTGTAACAGTATTGAAAAATTCAAAGTGCTCTTTAGCTTCCTCTTTGTGAGGCCTGGCCTTAAGCTTGTGGCTCTGATGTGAACTTTCTTGTTGTTTCATGATGAGATACTCTATTATGATCTATTATAATCTCACACTGCTTATTCCTTTGAGTTTCTTTTTACATCATTTGTGTTGATGTACAGTTTGGTATCTGCTACAATGTAATGCTTGTTGTAAATCAGTAGGAAGACAAGGCACCAGAATAGCTGAGAAAACTACATCTGCTGCATTTTTATATATTGCCTCATTACCTCTGGCAGTGAGAGCTGGGAGAGGCTTTGTGATCAGCCACATTAGTTTGTCTGTTTGTCTGCAATATATGTGAAGAAGAAATATAGCATTTCCACCGATATACAGCTAAAATGATGCACCTTTCTTGCCATTCAAAAGGATTTAATGCATCTATATAAAACCTCCTCCCAGAGATTTGTGATTTATATACCTTTTTTTAACCTTTTAACCCCCCCCCCCCAAACTGCCACCCACATGTTTGAAGTCCTTGAAGGGGACAAACTGGACGATGTCACGGAGGACGGGCTCTCCCTTTGGCGACCGAAGGATCCCGTCATCCCCGTCTAATATCTGCATGTCTGTGAAGTCTGCATTGCCCACGCCAACAATGATGACAGACATGGGGAGGTGGGAGGCATGTACGATGGCCTCCCGCGTGTCCGCCATGTCGGTAATGACGCCATCCGTCAGGATCAACAGGATGAAGTATTCCTGGTGGGGGGAGAGAAATTGTGGAGGAGGATGTGGAGAGGGAGGAATGTTCAATTAATTTTATGTTTTAAAAATGGCTTCTTGTCAGAGGCTTATTTGAATAAAACTCACTGTAATCCACTCGAGACACAGAGAGGAGCGAGAGGCATTAAGGCAGGGAGAAATCTGCGCTGTAAAATTTATGACTGGAATTAAATTAATATCACTTCTACCCCCGCTTTTCAAGTCATCTCTTTTTGCTCTTCTGTGTTCCATCTTTCACCACATTCTATGTCTCAGTTTTTTCTTTTCATTCATTCTATTTTTCTTCCCCTTGTCTCTCTCTGTGCCGTTCCAAACACCAAAGGCTACGACAACAGAAACAGAAACAAGCTTTCTCAGCCTCACTCTCACCATGGCCTCTTTGGTGTGCATCTCCTCCGAGGCAGATGAGGCCACTTTTTGGATGATTGGGGCAATGTTGGTGGGCCCATACAGTTGGATCTTGGGAAGGCAATTCTGGTAAGCCTCTACCACACCTTGGATCCCTGCAACGAACACTTTATTTGACTTTCTGTCCACCCGTCTGCATGTCACATCAAACCTCACAGAGTCAAAGTTACTCTATCTGCTGATAAATGTGTCAAACTCTCTGCATGTGACTACACCCCAAGGTTACGTTTGGCATTTTTCATCTAACAAAAGTTGAATCGCACACATACACACAAACCAACACGGCAGGAACGTTTCTATGTGGAGTGAAGACCACAGAAACCCACTTCACACGTCCAGATTAGTGTTGTTTTTTTTGCTGCATCTTTGAGCCTGAAATACTTCCTGCAGTACGGCAACAACCATCCCAGCTGTGTGTGTGTGTGTGTGTGTGTGTGTGTGTGTGTGTGTGTGTGTGTGTGTGTGCGTGCGTGTGTGTGTGTTATATACTAAAGAAAGAAACACGGTGGGTAAAGACAGTGGAGAAATACGGTATTGAGAGTGAAGGGCAGATGAGAGATGTGCAGCACAGATACTGGAGGACTGATTTGGGTCCTGTGGTGTATAAATGTGAAGGTTTCTGTGAGTCATGGTGTTAAGTTTGTTCGTTACGCAGCTCACCAGCACATTCAGGATTGTCCTCGTCAAAGTTCACGGCGAAATCGTGGGACACCTTCGGCGGGGGTTGTGGGGGGTGTTAGACAACACAGAGATTCTTAGTGGCAACTTAAAGCAAACTCTGAGCAAAACATTCTCCATCCAATTTAGGTGATGAAAAGCAAGTTTCCAGGCCTACCTTGAAATCAGGTGGGATCAGCGCTCCGAACCCAAATGCAGGGAACATTTTGTCACTGGAGAAAGAGGGAGACATTATGTGGAGAAGATACTATAGAGAGGTTCAGAGGGAGGGAAAAATAATGTGTGAAAGCTTTGAAACTTCTGCCAAGGAGGTTGGGTTTTTTTCTTTCTTTCAATATCCATTCATTTGCTGATCTGTCGGCAGGATTACTCAGAAAAATACTGACTTCTTTGAAAAATGTGTCTTAACCAGAATAGCCCATATTAATATATGGTTCTGATCCAGACAAAGACATATCTGTTGGGTCTTGGTGAAGGTATGCAGGAAATGGAATGGGGATTCTAGTTGTTTATCTTTTTATCAGTGCTATTCAAAAACAGATTTATTTCTATGTAATTTGGTGGAAGGATGAGCATGGGCCAGAAAAGGAACCATTTCAGTTTGAGTGTGAATCTTTATGAGGAAGAATAGAGGGTTTGTTAGTTTTTTGTATACTTGGTAAACAGAAGCTAAATGGGGTCCTTTTTAAATTTCCATAAAATCCACGAAAGCTGACTGTATTAGCTTTAGCATTAGGAACGCAATGTGCTATACCTGTCGTAGTCCTGGCAGATCTCCCCGACAGCCACCAGTGCTTTAAGGTACTCATTGGGCTGGTAGGGGTGGATGTAGTGGAGGGAGCAGCTGTTTCTGGGATCTCCATTGGATGCTGTAAAATCTATTGCCACCTGGGACAGAAACAGGAACGAGCATACACTCGTACTGCGTGAGTTGGCTTGGAACAGATGCTGCTGTAAATATGGTGGAGGTAATATGTGATAAAACTCACTGTAAACTGAATTTGGCAGCCTCCCATGATGTAATCCAGGAAGGAATACATTTTTATGATCTGTCAGTAGAAATGTAGATTGTGAAAAAAATGAGTGGCGCTCTAGAAGGTCTAGAATGCATGAAGGCAATGTGACACACAATGCAGCCACTGGTTTCATTTCATTCCTTCACATGAGGATCAGTAACACACCGAGGGGAACCGAATTGTGTGGATTAAGTCTGCTGGCGAGTAGAGATTCTAACAATGCAGAATCAACATGAGGTAGGGTGAGTTACTTCACCTTACAGTGGTTGAGAATGACAACACCAGAGTTTCTGTAGTTCTTCTTCTTCATCTGGTATTTAGGGTTGATGCACTCCCACTGAATCTGGGCAAACACACACATTCGAATTAACACTTTGCATTCTTGTGTGAATGTACAGACAGACATATGAGTTTAGTGCCAAAGAGGACAAACAAAAATTAGATTTTTTGGACAGCTTTTTTCTAATTGAGTAAAAACACACTTTAGATTTAACGACTTTGCCAGCAGAACACAGTAGGTCTCATCACGAGAACTTATGTAGCCAAAATTCAGCCTGCAAACAGTCCTCAGTGTGTGTGTGTGTGTGTGTGTGTGTGTGTGTGTGTGTGTGTGTGTGTGTGTGTGTGTGTGTGTGTGTGTGTATCCAAGTGAATCAGCTGTGGTTCCACGCTGCTGATAACAAGTCTGGAGATAGTCTGAAGTCTGTTCTGAGACATACGGGGATTCCACGGATACATCTGATTGTGATTGGCTGGTATCAGATGATGTTAAGTCATCCAAGAAGCTTCTTTGTTATCAACCTATTCCCCACATTGCGTATCCATATTGTTGACAGGATACGTGTATTATTTTGTTCTGGTTAAATTTAAGTGAAACATTTAGAAACTGATCCATTTTCTCTATCAATCATTACATCAGTTTTAAGGTAGGAAGTTACACTTGTCCTTCTTATATAAACCCAGTGACATACGGTGAGGTTCATGGCTGGTGAGGCACTGACTTCATCATAATCAGATGTACAAACATATGAACCTACAGTTTAGTTTATTCACTATTTAATTAGTAACAGTGAGTGGGTTATGTTTAAAGTCTCATAGCAGAATTATTTACACGTACAAACTGTAACACACAAATAAGCACATTTGATTAAAAAAAAACGTTATGTTGTTACCTACATGTTTGTTTATGTTCTGTTTACTTATAAATGAAGTCCATGTGCAGCTCCTTCTGAACAAAAGCATCTAAAAAATTTTGAGTTGAGATATGTAATCCTCCATTTTTATAGTAAGGCAAGGCGAGCGGGGAAAAAAAGAGTAAATGGCTGCACTTGACTTGCTGACTATAGATTTGTAGTTTGCTGTCACTTATTCTGCGGCAGAGGAGTCCCAAGAAAAATCCCTAGGATCACCAGCGCCCCCTACCATGAGGCAGGAGAACTGCGTGCCTCACTTTGTGCCTTTTCCCAGCGGTTTTAGGACCACTCAACTCATGAAAGACGTTACACACATACAGTTGTTGACAAAAAACACTGTACATTATATACATTAGCTAAACTATGGAAATTTAGTTCATATAGCAAACGTGTTTGAGCATTTTAATAGCGACATATAGAGAGATAGCATTACAATCTCACTGTTTAGTTGCCAGCACAGCTAGTTGAACCATTGCACAATCCATGGTGAGGCTCAGCTCAGGTCTCTTCTCAGTATTTCAGCGTTAAATGTGAAAATTTGGCGATTTTGAGTAAAAATAATCTAAAATTGGTGACGTTAAATGGAGAATATCTTTATAATACACATCACTGGATAAATATAACCATTTAATTTATTTCCTCCATTTTCCTTTTTTCTTTTCTTTCATGAGACCATCTAGTCAGTAATGAAATATGGTATATTCTTTACTTGGTATATTCTCTTTTATGTTAGAACTCATAACAGTTGCATATGCATATATCTTTGTCATCTTTGTATATATTTACATATTTTACATTGTTTGAATTGCAAACACTTCCAAATGTAATCATTCCCTGAGCAGCTTGAATATTTGAGAGCGCTACAGTATTCATCACAGAGTGGATATATAAATATATTAACAGGTGTGACAACCTAACATCCAAAATTTGAGCTGATAAACAAAAAAACAACAACATAAATCTATGGCGAGTCCCTGTGGATTGTTTTCTAGTCCATCCATTGTGCGTGCTCTCATGCTTACCTGCTTGCCCTCCTGCTCTGCCCTCACCTCCTTAAAGGTGGTCTGAAACTCTCCAATAAAGTCATGTTTTCCATTAGAGTCCCAGTCCCAAACTGTGCACTGGAACACACACAAAGACACACACACACACACACACACACACACACACACACACACACACACACACACACACACACACACACACACACACACACACAAGTGAACACATTCATTCAGTTAGGCCGCAGCTGCAACACTATCGCTGTTACCTACTTACACATAGACGTAAACACACACACACACGCACACACACACACACAAACACACACACACGCACATTTATGACATGCAGGGAAATGCCATGCTGAATGATTGATAAGGGGGAGTTGGCGGGGGGGCAATGGAGTGGTGAAATATTAATCTGTGGATGCTGAGAGGGACGTGGCTTTAGAGACAGCTTTATTTGTGTGTGTGTGTGTGTGTGTGTGTGTGTGTGTGTGTGTGTGTGTGTGTGTGTGTGTGTGTGTGTGTGTGTGTGTGTGTGTGTGTGTGTGTGTGTGTGTGTGGTGTGTGTGTGTGTGTGTGTGTTTGTTTAGGTATAACAGTTTGTTTCCACATGATGCTGTAAGACATAAACCCGGCCTCAATCACCAATGCGGGTCACGGAGGCCAAGGTTTAGTGCCTCATAAAGAAACAACTCCATCGTTTCAAAAGGTGGTACTAAGAACTGGACACTCCTATGGAGGATTTACAATCAATAATCATAAATAAATTTGATCAATACAGACACGCATAGAGAAAAATACTCCTGTCTCTCCCAGGGGCTTTATGTAATGGCAGTGAATGAGTAATTTGGCTCTTGAGTTTTGTGACCTTGTGTGAGGTCAACCTAACAAGTAGTGATCAGAAGCAATCCAACAATGCTTGATTAAAAACCACCGGCAGTAATCCCCTTGTTTCCTGTCTCCCACTTAAGCTGTCAAGTGCCTGCACCTGAAGTCTGTTCTGTATGTGTGTGTGTGTGTGTTTGTGTATGTCATCACTTGCTCATTGCATGCACGTCTATGTTTTTGTGTCTGCCATCTTTGCATGTGAGTAGGGGTGAGCGTTTGTACTCGCAGCCTTGCTTTTGCTTTGAGATTCTGAGAGTTGTAAAATGTAAATGTAAAGCTGAAACAATGAAAGACCTCTATGCCATTCACTGAATACTAACTTGGGCAAGGGGAAAGAGAAAAGGACCAATCGGGCTACGTACAGACATCCGAAGGTTGACAACCAGATTAAAAAACATATATAGAGGGAAACAGACAGACGCTGCAGCGGAGGGTTATACATTTATGCATTGGTCAGTTAACAGCCTGGTGAAAAAGGAGGCACTGGTCTGAATAGAAATTTCTGCCTTGCCATCTCTCACTATAGCTCTGTTGCTTCAAACGAGTAGTCCTGGAAACCATAGCTGACGGCATGCATGTGTGTGAGTGTGTGAGTCCTTTTCTCCTGCTGTCAGGAGCCACGCAGAGTTGTGACGGCTTTGAATATTTAACGAACAGGCTCATGTTTATTCATGGTTAAGAATAACTGTTTAACGATGGTGTGCAGCTGCCACTTTGGCACATATACACACACACATGCGGATGTGGGCACACAGATCTATTCTGGTAAATAAAAAGTGAGTTCATGATGGTCACTGAGATGTTTGACACTCGTCTGGCCCTTTAAATTACCCAGCAGCATCAGAAAAAGTGGAACATGACCTGAACTCAACTCAGGGGGGGAACGAAACAGACAAAGATTTGTGACTTGGCTTGATGAAGTTACATTTATATGGTTACATGACACTTTCACAATGCCTATGCTTTACAAATCTCATAATATGTATGCTGCACAATGAAAAACCCTGGCAAGAACACCTGCAGGCCTTCAGGTGCCGTTTGGCCTTTTCCTCCAAATGTGCACTGTGTGTCCCTGAGGGATCTTAAATAACAAAGGAAGCCGGGCTGAGCTTTAAGCATTGTCAGACTGTCACAGATTAATTCTAAGGTTAAATAAAATCATGCTGACCTCACTGCAACCTGTGAAAAAAAAACCAGACTCACCTTTAGCTCCCTGTCATGGTCACCACTGCAGAGCGTGTTCAAGGAAACTTTGAAAGATTTCCAAACTGGGCTGAGGTTGTTCATGATCGTCTGTGCAGTAGAAAATATCAAACCGTTTTAGTTCATCACAACTCTGAAGTGGCTGATGAAGCATTTTCTATTTGGTGTGTGTGTGATTACCTCAGTTCTATGTACGAGCGACTCAGTCCCGTCATCGTTTATTCTGAAAATCTCCAGGAAAGGGTCTGACTTACTAAAAAAATCCTTCAGAAGAAAAAAGTATTCATATTAGGCATACCTCAGAACTGTTTTTGATGGTCATAAATCATTCATATGATAACAGAATAATTTTTTTCTTCCTTTCTTCTGTCTTTCTTACACCCATCCCTTTCCTGTCCTCCCCGCCCTCCCCTGCTTTGATCCGTCTTTCCCTGAAGGCTGGAGTTGTTTGGATTAGTCATCCGTGGCCGGGCTCACATGTCTGCGTGTGAAGGCTGAAAATTAATGTAGTTATCTTAATGTGTGGTGGGGTGGATGAGATACTTCTGGGGGGGGGGGGGGTACCCTCCTATCTCAATGGGCCTCCTCTAATACCAGATTGTACTTCTGTGTATGGGTGTGAGTTGGTTCCTCATTAAATCCCACAGCCCGCCACCCACACACACCTGCTTGACAGTACACACACGCAGGCATACACACACCTGCCTGACAGCATGCACGCACACACACACACACACACAAAACAATTATCATCTCTGAATATTAATTTGCCGAATGGCTAAAGGGAGACTGAGACAAATTTCCAGTCTTCTTTATAAGCTCACAAACCTTGTCATCCAGCTTGCGAGCGCTAAAGGAGAGTTCAACGTAATCATCATTACCGGACAACTCTTCTGCTGTCACCTTTATAGATGGAGGGGGGGTGGGGGTGCAGACAGCAGGGGAGAAGGAGTAGGTGAGACAAAATGAGATGAAAATGAGGCACAGAACAGCCAACGAGTAGGAGTCAAACAGTTGACATCATTAAATTCATTATCGTCTGAGTGCCTGAGTGTTCAGTGTGTGTGTGTGCGTGTATGTGTGTGTGTGTGTGTGTGTGTGTGTGTGTGTGTGTGTGTGCGCGCTCTTAAACCGTCATACTGCTATGGAAGACTTTCCAGCGGTGTTTCCCTGTTTGAGTAGAGCTTTGCTCAATTTTCTTTGAGAAACAATCTGAAACAAAAAGAAGCACAAACTCCACAGAATCAGGACTTTTTTTTTTTCAATCACCATGCTGCTGTGAATCCAGTGTGATCAATGTTGTCGTATGAGCCCACATATTTGAAGGACATGATGTAATATAGTCGAGTCCTTCTCACTATCTGTTGTGTGAAATGCTCCCATTTGCATCAACGGATTTATCTGCAGGCTCTTTGACTCTTTACACCCAGTGCTATTTTGGGCTGGCCAGGTGTTGCATGAGTGGCTGCTCAGGTATACAGAAGGTGGTAGGAAAGATCAGTTGGGTGTCATATGAACTAAAATCATGAGGCTAAAGTTTCCAAAAACTGCAAAGTGACACATGTGGTCTCAGTGGGATGATTCGGTCGACTTAGTGGAAATGTTTTCAAAGTTCAAAGAGTTGTTGTGCATTGAAGTTTGGGTTAGTTTGTTACAGGTATTCTCTACTTTATGATATGGAAAATAAGATTCAACCATCAACTTTATTTTTCCACTATAATCATTAGCAAAATGAAAATAAAACACTGGAAAAGTCTCTGAAGAAACAGACACACTTGTAGTATATAGTAATTAACTAGGAGGGACTATTTTTTGCATAGCTTTAAATGTATTTTAATGTAAAATAAATAGATTGTTATTGGTTGCATCATCTGATTGAAGAAAATAGCATTCTTGGTTTCCTACTTAGTCTAAATCTAGAAAAACAAATCTTTTGGTCGCAGAAATTTATTTATAAGTGAAAATAATGACTAAAAATAAACAGATGGCCATCTACACACCCAACAGACACAGAGGAGCTTTAGCTTTGGCATTTGTAATTGTTTTTATATTTACCTAATGAATCAAATCAAATTAAACATCAAATCAAAAAAATCATATTTGCTATTTTTTTGATTAAAAAAACTATAAAAAGTATATTTATAAGGTAAGAAGCACATCAGCACCTCTGCAGAGAGCGGATGGGATAATTCTCTGTGGCTTAATCACATGTTTGTGATCAGCTTCACTGCAGTCACCAGTGCTCTAATTTGTTACACCCATTTTTAAAATGCGGAGCAAGACTTTCACATATAAATGTAAATCCAGTGCATTTGAGGTCTTGCCAAACAAATTCACAGAATTCTTATTAAGCCTACCACTGTCTTTTATACCAAACAGTCTACCAGAGTTTTTAAATCTGGCATCTTTGGGGATTTTTCTGTGCTGGAACGTTGGTAGCAAAACATTTTATAACAGCAGTAATAATTGGATTGCCAGAGGTGAAGGGGAGAGCAACCGTAGCGAAAGATTGGGTCACAACAAATAATAGTACAGTTGTACATTTTAACACATGGGAGAAGTTAGCCTTCGAGGCTTCCTTCCAAAAAAATCTTTTTAAATTAGTGGTTAACATTGGGTTTTTTTAAAGCTGATCTCAGTTTTGGTGTCTTTGAAAGAGAAAAGAGAAAGAAAAAAGCTTTGCATATGACAAAATCCTGTCTCCAATTCAATAAACTGACCCCCAGTGATACGCTGGATTTGTAGTTGGTTTTACATGCTTACATAGCGGGTTTTCTGATGTAAGCTATCCCCCATTATTAAAGTACTGTACATTGACACAGCTTGTGTAAGCGCTCACACCACTGGATTAAAGAAAGCACACCTTATATAAATGCTAACATGCTCTCTGTGACAACATTGCTGACACAAGAGCAACACAGAGAAAGAATAGGGGATTCCAAATCTTTACAGTCAAATTTAACATGATAAAACAACATGGTGCTGTTATACTGACGTGATGTAATGCTGCCTTTTTCTTTACAACATCATGTTATCCAATGTCAGTTACCCCCCTCCCATCCCCAACCCCCCACCTCTTACTTCTCAGTTCCTCCAAGTATTATAAATCCCCCAGCTTTATTTTGCTGATAGCTTCTCTGACAATGAAAGGTGGAAACGAGCACTGTAGACCTTTTTTGAGCTTTAGCTTTTTTCTCTCTTGCCCTCTGCTCAGTGTGACTTAGCTGGTAATTTGTTTGAGTGAACTCTCTCAGCCTGCTAATGAGGACTATCGCAAGGATACTGGACAATTGCAAAGCTTCAAACATTGATTGCACCTATATAATTAGGACACAACAGGTCCATGTGCACTAGCATGCTTACATATTAATAACTTTGAAAAATAAAGTACCATCAGGGTTTTATATATTGACTCAAGGATGATAAAAGATCAGTGTAAATGCAGATAGCAACAGTGATCACATTAGGATTCAAATCATGATTAAAGTTGGCCTTGCATAACTTAAAGTGGCTCTTTCACCCTAATTAAAGCATACCTTGATGCATTTACAGAGGCTTATGCACCCTGTTCTTTAACTCTCAGACTCGGAGCATGCAGGCTGAAGTCACTTACATGCACCACTTAGTTGGCACAGTGTACAAATGTACACATTGCTATTTCATTATCAATTGAAAGCCTGATTTGTGAGGAGTGTCTGTTTGTTGAAGATATTACAATGGAAGAAGACAGTCACCTCTTTTACAAAGGATGTTCAAGGTTGCACCAATATTGCACTTTATAGTTGTTTTAGAAAGACGTAACAAGGGCTGATTGTTGTTCTACCTCTGAAAATGTCAGCAAAGTCAGCAACAGCAACACATCTGTATGAACAGAGCACGCCATTAAATGAAAGGACATTGAGGTGGATGCCTTGATGAGGCGTTACCAGGCAGTTTAGAACCTTCGATAAAATTAATGAATAAATCTGACTGAAAGATTATTGTCATCGGACGGCTGTCATTCAGCAATCTTGGTTCATGCTTATGACAAACAGAGCTCATCCCGATGACTCCAGTGCAAACCTGGCCATCATGTTATCTTCCAAAAAAAGTATTTCACTACTAAATTTATGCCTTTAAGTTTGTGCTTAGGGGTAAAATACTAATAAATTAATTGTTGTGCCTCTATTTCCATCTGTTTAAAAAAACAGCTAGTAGTATAGAGTGTAATATTTGTACCAGCATTCTCTTTGGTTCTCACTTTTAAATCACATGGCTGAACTCTCCATTGTACCGACCTGTCCTAAGGTGCACTCCATGGCTCCTAGGAAGTCAGCATCTCGGAGGCCATTGTTGCCAGAGCTGATGTCATGAAGCTCAAACCGGAGCCTCTGGACCTCCTCAAAATAGTAGTCCACCAGGAAGATTTTGGAGAAGACTGGGGTACTGCTGCTACGAATCACTTCTGTACGGTCCACCTGAAAACACACGTGTGCACAGAGGCAAGAGTGGACACACGCACATACGCATGCAAGTAGATTAACCCTACATTCCAAACAGATGGTGTGCATTCATGTATTATAAAGTACTCATGACAAGACAATCACTAAATCAATCATCTTACATGTACAGCAAGAGTTAAAGAACTTCCGTCTGTGTGAGGTACTGATGAACTCGCTCATGCATTGATTCCCAGTAGACTACATGGCTGCAGCTCATCCAGAAAGCTGCTGCCAGAGCTATAGCCAACACCAACAAAGCGGAGCACATTACACCAATCCTCAGATTGCTACACCAGCTTCCTGTGTGTTAAAGGATAGATTTTTAAATCCTGCTACTGGTCTATAAAATGAGGTATCCAGATCCCATGGGTGATCTGGATTAACACCATGTTCCCAGAATCAAAAACAAGCGAGTTGGAGCAGGTTTCAGTTTCTTCGATCCTTGACTGTGAATCAAGTTACCCAAGAACCTGAAGTTATCTGATTAGAACTGAGTGTTCAAACTTTACTGTTTGCTGCAACTTTGCAATAAATTCAATCACTTCTCATCCACATTTATTTTTGAGTCTTAGTTTTATATCTATTTAATTGCTTGTCTTTGCACATTGTTTTAATTCTTGTTTACTAGCATTTTCATCTTATTTCTTAAGGCACTTCATGCTCTTTGCATTTACTTTTCTTGATTCCATATTATAATTAATTCTATTCATATGTAAGGCACCTTGAAAAGCCGTATGTCCTGGATGGTGCTATATAAATACACCTGCCTTGCCTTTCGAGCCTTTAAATTCAATGATTTATATATAAGATCTGAAGACTGAATTTTGTCAAAAGAAGAAGTTCTGGGGATCAGCTTAAAAAAGAGGAAGTGAAAATGCTATATAAAAATGCAATTTATAAAACTACTGTATAAATTAATTTATGGGTTCCACTGATTATTCCTTTTTGAATTATGTCAAATTAAATAGAAATCCTGACCAGCTGTCCTTAGTTGTCTTTTTAAAAAAAAAATCTATCTGAGCTTTCAAAGATCAATTAATCCACTACTTTATGTTAAATTGTAAAAACATTGAGGTATTTATTATACAGTATATTGATAAAAAAAATCAATCAACATTCATATTTGTTCTCACAGCCCCTCTGAGGAGAATGAATGGCTGAAGGTTTTAATCAACAACCAACACAAACAGCACTGGGCATTGATTGTCAACCTCACAGAACTTTTCATCACTATGGCAATCACCTAAAAAATAGCTATTAGCATGTTGTGTTAGACACAGAATTGAAAATATGGATTTTTGTTGATCGCTGATGCGTGGTGTTTGAGTACACAGACAAGCAACCATAGTTGCAGAATTGATCTCACATTTTATTCCCTCTAACTGCCTGACACAGAACAAAAGTGTGTCTGAGAGCGGCCAACAAAACCTATCCAACACTTGCAGGAATGGCTGGGTCGCTGTTATTATGGATAACCCTTTGACACACTCACAGTCTTTTCTGAGGTCTCCAAAGACAGCCTAATCTTCCACTACTTTCACAGCACTTGATCCTCAGCCTTTATGTGTGCATATCTGTGTGTGGTGCAGAGCTTGCGGCTGCACCCAGTTGTGTAATAAAACCAAGTGCATGCAAAAATGTATCTGAAAGTAGGTCCCTGTAGCGCTGTATGTGTGGGAGTGTGTATATACATACACATAATTTAAGGAACAATTCAGCACTCTTGTCTCTCTTACCAAAAAATAATGAAGGGATTAATCTACATTTCTGTTCTTCCTTATCATGCTGCATTTTTACAAAGTTCAGCTTTGAGCAGGTGATACTTCCTCTGCTGGGACTTCAATGAGAATGGGAGCAGGAGATTCCAGCTGGTCGCCAATAGAGCAGGTTTGATCTTAAAAAGTGCTGTGTTTTAATGTTTTTCTCCATCAAATGCTAAACAATATTTCCTCTAGAAGGACGTTCTTTCTATTGATTTGACGTATTTTACTGTGCATGATGAGGTCAATAAATGGATCAGGATTCCAGGACAAGAAACAAGTTTGATGTTCTCATTATTTTCATGATCAATGCAACTGAGAAACACAGTTTGCTCTGGAGAGCTATAGGCAGGGAAACAAAAGCAGCACAATTTCCACTCAAGATGAAAAATTTATTCTATCTGATGCATCTGTATTCTACAACTGTTCTTATGTCACAACAGGCTGGAGCCAATCCCAGATGACACAAGATGAAAATTGGGGTACGCCCTGGATAAGCTGAAAGCAACCATCCAACCTCAAATTTATGAAAAATGAACAATTTTATAGTCACAAATTCACCTATATGATGGACTGTAGGTGTCCAGGATGAACCCACACAGCAAGAGTGTTGTATGTAGATAAATATGGAGGCACATTAAGTTCAATGATCCACAAAATTCGCCTGTTACATTTTGTGTCCTTACTTTAAGAGGATCAAACATGTTTAATGTGAGAAGTTTACTGACACAATCACAGCTGGGAAGAACAGCATTGAGCCTTGATTACACACAATCAGTCAGTCAAACATGAATTCAATGACACGGTCGGATGACTTTTTTTTTTTCTCCTGCAGCTGAGCCTGAAGAGCACAGGACGACAACGATTCTCTCTGATTGGTACATCCAATGAGACTGTAGTGTTGGTATCAAGTCACCTTGAAAAACTCTTTTCACTGAAACTTATTATAAACCTTGGATCAACTTTATTGTACAGCAGAAGCAAAACCTTCCGTTGATAAGGCATGTAGTTATTGAAAGGTTCAAGGTCCAACTCAATAGACCCACAGGTTTATGAGTTCTATGGACCCCTGCTGCTTTGAGAAAGTTAATACTGTATCTAGACCCACACACACAAACACACACATGCACGCACGCACAAACACACACACACACACACACACACACACACACACACACACACATACACACACACACTCGCAACTTCTGCTCTCATTCAAAATGTGTGAGAAGGGATGAAGAGTACTTGAGTGAGAACATTCGGATTGATGTGACCGTGTCATCATATGAAACAGATGAGGAGATGCAATGACACCCTCCATCACTCCCCATTAGGCTATTGTACCTCAAACCACTGTCCGTGTGACTGCATCTTCAGCACCACGCAAGGATCGGGCTTGGAGAGGGCGTCACGGTCCGAGATCCCCCGGCAGGCAACTCTCAGCTCCACTTTGGTTAGACATGGAGAGCTGATGAAGCCCAGTGTGGCCTCTGCAGACTCGTAGATGTTACTCATGCTGGACACACAATCACACCCTGGACAGAGAGGGAGAGACAGAGAGGATAAGAGATGTGTTAGATACATAGATATTCAGCAGATAGAAGACATACAGATAGACAGACAGTAATGCTGCTATTGTTTGCGGATGCAGTGGCCCTGACTAAGCAGACAACACCCAAATTGTTCAAGGTCAATTATCTCTATAGCTACTGAATATCACATAAATTCCACAAATACAAAAAATATAGACTTACAGTAGCAAATAATAACTTCACGTATGACGGCGCAGCATATTTTGATTTATACACACATTATTTATACGTATCAGTGTTAAAAAATTACATATGCACACACACATACACACACGCGCACATCTATACAGCATGCTCTGCTGAGTAGCCAGAAAAAAAAAATCATCAGGTTTCTCCTCAGGTTTCTGCAGAGAGTATAGTGTTCACATTCCATAAATAGATTACTGTCAAATCTAATTGCTGTGACACAGACAATTTCCTCATAATCATGAAGAATGAACTGTTAATGATCACAAAATGAGTTTAAATCATATTTTACTGTAACCCCTCATCACAATAATGGCTCGGAAAATCACCTGCTTTTCATTTGTTCAAGGTGAGACTTCCTGTATTCCCATAACATCCATTATCCAGCTAATTTTATTGGAAACTAAATCTGTTGGTTGGAGATATCTCACAGGAGCAATGATGCTCACCATCACACATGCATGCCAGGAACAGCCAATATGTTGCAGGGGATGGTGGTCTAAATCTTAAAGGTCTTACATAGACATTAACCACCCACAATGGTGTTTACAATCACCTTGCTTAATTAGAGCACTTTTCAGGACCGTGTGGGCGTTTGCAGACTCATCTCCAGTTTAGATGCACCTGTCTGTGCACAATAATCCTTCAGTATACCCCTACGGCTCTTAATGCCACATGGATGCTTGTGGGTTAATGAAATTCCCGGTGTAACCCCACCCACCTACAACCTAGACAGAGATGCAATTACGCAGATGTGTTGAAAATACCTGTGTGGGTGTGCAGGACTTTTTAAAATAACAGTTTGAATCCTATGTGACCTCAGCATAAAGATACCTCCGTCAAAAGCTTTTAAAATAACCAGTTGCCTTTAAAGCTAAAAAATTATTCTTTTGATTTTTTTCTATGACTGCTCATCCTTTGCAGGTACACACGGGGGCTGCAGTCCGTCCCAGCTGTTTCTGGACTGTGGGAGGCAGCTGGAATGCTCATGGAGGAACCCATGCATGAACCCAGGTTTGGTTTCACCCAGTTGCAGTGAGGGAACAGTGTGAACCACTGAGCCACTCATTTACTGCTCTATTTCATGCAAACTATCCCTCCTACCCCCCCCCTCAAAAAAAAACACCCCCAAACAAACTCTGACTAAGATGTTACTGCCTCTAAAGAGCGTAGGAAAGCTAAATAACCTCCTGTCCATCTTCATGTTTAGTGGAATGATGTGACAGGGGTATCAACCTGCTCAAAGAGAACTGCAGCAGCACAATAAAAAGACATTCTTGCATCCTCAGGAATACTTTGATATCTGCCCAACATCAATACCTTAATACCTTGTTAAGAAGCCTCTTATTTCTCATGCAGGATCCAGCTGACACTTGCTTAAACCAAGCAATAAATGCATTTGCCAACTGTAATGCATGTATAATTAATCTTAAAATGCATGGATCTACTGTCCCATTCCATAATGTACAAAATAACTGGGTTGAAACCCTGGGTAGCCTCAAATCCTGTAAGTCTAAACTAAAGGATAACCGCAGGTCTGATATGCTAGATGGTACAAACTGAATATTAATGCAGCGGTCTAGTAGTATCATCCTTAGGGAACGGAGCTCTTGGAACTGGGTCTGACTCTGACCTGAATGTCTCTCTCTCCCCTTTCTCTCCCTCTGTCTTCCATAATTCATGTTCCATGTGTGTGTTGGTGAATATTTTTAGCTTAGCACATTGAATTTGTCGTTAACAGAGAACGGCGTGGACGGAGCCAGAGGGCAGGTGTGTGCCGTACAACAGACCTGTGTGTAGGTGCTGTCTCCATGTTAGCCCCCCCCCCCCCCATCTGCAATAGTTCAGGTCTGCACATGTGTGTGTGTATGTGTGTGTGTGTGTGTATATGTGTGTGTGTGGGGGGGGGATGCAGCAGATGCCTGTCGTTTCCGGTTGACAGCAGATGACACTGATACTGACAGAGGATGTCAAAGAGTTCTACAGCAACTGTGAAAAAGAGCTCGCTGGCAGTCATGTGTTACACATTGCTGGATGTGAAAAAGATTTTTTCCACATCACACTTAGTCACAGTGTTTTGCAGTAGTTTTCAAGAAGCAAAGAAGTCCGGAATAGTCATTTTGTGATAAGGTTGACAGTTAACCGGGTGGTGAGGAGGATTTAAGTGAAAATTTGTCCTTTATTAATGTTGTTTTTGCTCTCGAACTCCCTCGCAGCGCTTGTTTCAAACATTGGAAGTGAAATATGGTGGTAGAAAATTGCAGCGGTTTGCTGTGTCGCAAATAAATGAATCAAAATTGCAGAATGAGAAATGTGTGTGTGTGTGTGTATCATAATCCATTGTGACAAAAACCAGGACAGTAAAGATTGATTGCTGGGCACTGTGAGCTCTCTTAATAAGGCTCATTGCTGTCAGTTTTTATTCTCCACTGTGACAATCAATCATTGCAGGGCTTGAATACAATGAGCCTTAACTGTGTATGTGTGTGTGTATGTGTGTATGTGTGTGTGTAAGTGTGAGTAATGGGGCAGTGGCTCAGGTGGGAGAGCACATCGTCCAATGATCGTAGGATTGCCTGTTTGAATCCCGCTCCCCCCCCCCAGTTATCTGTCGATGTGTCCTTGGGCAAGACACTTTACCCTCCTTGCCTCCCGTGAGGGACTTGGCGGTGTGTGAGCGTGTGTAAACGTTCTGGTCAGAGAGGCTGTTGGCGTGTCAGTTTGCCCCAAGGCAGCTGTGGCTACCATCTACCATCACCAAGTATGAATGAGGAGTGGATGAATAATGGAACCAGCACTTTGAGTGTCTTTAAAAACACTAAATAAATCTGATCCATTAGATTTATATAGTGGGTGAAAGCAGTATAGCTCTGCTGCAAGTGTTGACACGAATACTGGATGTGACCAAAGGGAGAAGAGTATCAGGAATGAAGCAGTCTGCTCTTTCAAACTCTGTTATTAGAGCTGACAGCAAGAGAGAACCAGCAAGAGTGAGGGAGATAGAGGTTGTGAGAAGGGGATTAGAGAAAAGGAGTGAGAGAAAAAAAAAACTGGAGAAAGGCAGTGAAGTGAGAGTGAAGGAAGCAGAGGGGAGAGGGGACAGGGAATGATACAGATCGACCCCTGTCGGAGGGCTTATCTTGTGTTATGACACTCCAGCAGAATAAAATTAAGACACAGGCTTTCTAGGAATAAGATGTGAGGTATTTTCCAGCATTTGTCTTGAATAAAGTCACGACAGACTTGTTAAGAGTGATTTGTTATTCCCAAAATGGTTGTTTCGTTGTCTATGTCCTTCTGATGAATAGTAATAAACACACAAAGTCATGCAAGCTGCCAAACAGTAAATATGAAACAGATGTTTCTAACAGATACATCAGGCTCTGCATATTTGATGTCATAATATACTGTATGTCTTTCACGTTTTGGCACAAAACAGGAAAAAATATGTCCAGGCAAAATGTTTGGATGCAGCTGTCAGGTAAAAAAAAAATTCACCATCCGGGCTGCAACTCACCTCAACGACCTGGAGAAAAGATCCAAGCAGAGCCGAGGAACTTCACCGCCGTTTACTTGACAATCACGGACACTTGACAGCCTCCGGACCCATCTCCCTCTCCTCAATGTCTTTGTCTTTATGTTTTCCTCAATCCTCTACACTGCAGCCCTCAGTGGCGGTGACAGTGACAGTCAAACAGAGCTGCTCTTTCTTATTCCTAGCGTGCGAGAGAATGCGCTCCTTGCGCCTGGGTTTACTGTAGGTGAAAGATGGGGAGGAGGTGGAGGACGGTGCGCCACTTAACTGGAGTTCTGTAATCCGCTGGCTCCATCAGGGGCCGCAAAAGAACGTAGTTGATGGACCAGCTGCGGCAGAGCGCAGCGCATCAGCGCCATCTCGTGGCGGCTCCTGACAACTGATGCCTGTGGAAGTTATTATCTGGTTCTCTCCTTTGATTGGCCGCGATGCGCCTGAGCGGTTTAATAATAAGCGGTGACCGCACACCTGAGACCACCTGGTAGTTAATTTAAAGTTCACCAGATTCATTGGTGCAGATGAATTTAAATGTATGAGGCGATTTAACTTCTGGAATAACCACAAATCACCAGTCCCAAAGGTCTCGGGGCTCACAGGTCTCCATATGTTTCAATCTATTTTGCAGGTTGCATATTTCACTTTTATGATTTTTTGTTGTTGTTTAATTTGAAATTTTGAAATTAATATTTATTCTGCCTTGTTATCAGCAGCCACAGACACAAACTTGCGTGACGGTATTTAATAGCGGGATATAGCTCAGTGGTAGAGCGCATGCTGAGGCTCCGGGGTCAATCCACGGCATCTCCACTTAAATTTGGGGGTAAGAGGGGGTATCTCAATCCACAAGGTCTTGGACCTTGTGATGGACTTTAAATTGGTAGTTTGAGAGGCGCTAGCTCACCTCCCGAGGGCTACCGAGGTGCCCCTGAGCAGCACAGACCCCCTACAAGCTGCTGATTGGGCGCCATTTGGCTGCCTGTCTCTCTACCACCACATCCTCTCCCATCTTTCTTGCAGTTTACAGGCCCCTTGTGTGTGTGTGTGTGTTCGGACTTACAAAAAGAATTGAAAAATAATTTCCTATGGGGATTAATATAATTAGAAAAAAACAATAAAGCTAGTTTTCATTGATTGCTTTACTTTATATTATTTCATTTTCTAGCTGATGTTGCCATGGGGATGTAGCTCAGTGGTAGAGCGCATGCTTTGCATGTATGAGGCCCCGGGTTCAATCCCCGGCATCTCCACTTATGCTTTTTTTTTTTTTTTTTAAATCTCAGTTTCTCTCCTCTCATCTGCTCTATGAATGTCAGATTTTTTAAATTTCTATTTTATTGCCTGCCGCTTTCTCTATTCTATGGGTTCGATTCGGTCACATTGATATGTAATCTGATATGGAATTGTTTGGAACTTTTGAATGCATGTTTATCATTCTCATAAATCGACAAGATCAAATAAAATGTTCAACAATATATTTGAGAATAACGTAGTTCTTATATCATCCTATATATTAAGACAAACATTACATAAATACATAAACGTTCCTTCTCCTTAATGTTTTCACTCTGCTGACTTCCATCCACAGCCTGTAATGCTCAGTCCAGACCTGAGATTGTTCGAATGCGCTCTTTTTTTATTTCTGGGCCACAGACACCCCAGCTTTGTGCGCACGGACCACGCCCCGGCCCCGGCGTGCGGTGCGCCAGGCTCGGTTAGCGCACAGCCGCTACATCCGGGCGCTCTGCTCGGTTTACAAACCCTGGGAAGATGGCGACTTCAGGGAGGACTGCATTATTATCCTCCACCTCATCCGGGCCTAAGAACACACTGGAGAGCTCCAACCCGGAGGAAGATGACGGACAGGATTTATGGTGGGCGATGCGTTTATTAAAGCTGGGTTTTTACGCGCAGCGTTTTAAGGGCGCAGACTCCATTGTGTTGAGAGGAAGATGGGCTGACAGCTAGCATGCTAACGGGAATAACTAGCATCAGCACCAGACTGCCTGGACACTTGGTGACACAGCAACACTAGCTACGCGCTTGTCAGCGGTGGTTTATGAATGAACCAGCTTTGTTAAGTGTTGTTATAACAGTGACGTCCTTTTTGCAGGTCCACCATCCTGAGTGAAGTTTCAACCCATTCAAGATCGAAGCTCCCGTCTGGGAAGAATGTCCTGGTCATGGGTGGGTATCTGTGCGCGTCTGCGGTCTGATTGTTAGCCTGGAGGCATCGTTATGTCGTATAGCCTAGCTGGAGGCTTGATTGTCTCATCCTCGTTAGATACTATCAGTTAGCAAAGCTAGCATGTGCTGGACTGACGGTGTTTCTGTGATCACGTACTGTGCGTCGGATAGCAGAGACGGACAGGTGTATTTCCCTGACGCGGGCGCACGGACAGGCGCGCACACGCTTTCTCCTCATTGTCTCTTTAAAGGAGATGAGCAGTTTTGAAAGTCCATGAGCGATTATGGTAGGAGTATGTAGGTAAGGATGATGCTGAATGGACGAGACGTGGCCCACGGGGCGTAATGTGACCGATGCGGACACGGGTGTCTCCGCGTCTCCGTTCTATCCTCGTGTCCCGCTGCTGAACGCTCACAAACGCGTCCGATTGAGATAATCCTGCAGCGTGTTATCTACTCCAGTTTATCAGTGATTTAAAGCGTGGCTCGTAAACTATTTTGTATTTTGTGCTCCGTGACATCAGCGCGCTCCGCTCTGGGGTGTGTGGCGTCCCCCTGTCGGATGAGATGATATGGAATGATGCAAAAAAAAAAAAATGGGTGCAGCCTTGACCTTATAACTCCTTCAATAACAGATTCACGCTGAGGGTTGTGTAATAATGCAAAGAAAGAGGAAGGCAGTTTTCAAATGATAAAATACAACAAAATAGAAACGAGTTTTGGAGGTTAGAAAGTCTATTAAAGAAGGAAAATTGAAATTATATACAGTTTAATGTATGGTGAAATGTATGGTCAAATTAAAACTGATAAACATAAATAAAATCTAAAAGATCATTCATGTGATGAGTTCTTGACAATATTTTAGAGCAGACATACAAAATTGTAATTGTTTTTAGAATTGTTAGAATCTGACTGTAATAGAGAAGGTGCTCAATGAGTGCAGGTAAACTAAGGATCTTTGGGCTGCTGGTTAGACAAGAACAAAAACATTTTAAGGTTATGTAATGTTGATTAGTGTGTATTGCATACTGTGTTTTACCCATTAATGCTATAGACAGTAAATATGGACAAATTGTGCAAGTTTGTCATAAGTTTATTTCTCAATAGATTATGATTGAAATTTTAAAGTGTGCTCGTTACGACAGACAGCGGTGGCATAGATAGGGTTTCTACCCATATTTTCTATTAATTACTGACTTTATGCATGTCCAGGTGAGGTGGGTTCGGGGAAGACCACCTTGGTTGCTAAGTTACAGGGCATTGAAGAATACATGAAAGGACGCGGCCTAGAATACCTCTACTTCAGTGTCCATGACGATGACATTGATGGTGAGCAGTCACTCCATTTTGCTCTCTTTTTTTCCCTGACTGCACACCTCCAGCAGTATATTAGCAGAAGCCTGTCTTTACCCTGGTATGTTTTTGTGTTTAGATCACACCAGGTGTAACGCCTGGGTGCTAGACGGCGACCTTTACCACAAAGGTCTGCAGGGAGTCGCCGTGCCGGTGGACTCTATCAGCAACACATTGCTTCTGGTAACTGTGGACATGTCGCGGCCTTGGAATGCACTGGATTCTCTCCAGAAGTGGGCAGCCGTCGCTAGGGAACACATTGACAAACTCCGGGTCGCCCCAGAAACGCTGCGGGAGCTGGAGCACAGACGTGAGTCACACTGACAGCAGTCAGGCAGAAAATGAAACATACGTCAGTGTTTGTGAGTGGAGATGATTTTAACCAAAAAGTGTTCTTAGCTGTATCTTAGGAGCCGTAGAATAATAACACCTCCACGTTTTATATTGTGAGTCTTCCTAGGTTTCACATTTTGCTGATCATTGTTTGTTTGTGTGTGTGTGTGTGTGTGTAGTTGTAAAACAGTTCCAGGAGTACACAGAGCCAGGCAGTGGGGAGGATGGAACCCCACAGAGGAGGAGTGAAGAGGAGGAGAGTGTACTACTGCCGTTAGGAGATAACACACTGACACACAATCTGGGAATACCAATGGTGGTTGTTTGCACCAAGGTACGCACACATACACACACCCACAGACTCACACTCACTGCTGTGTTATGAATATGGGGTATGGGTGTAAATATATTTTACCTTAAAAAGTGTGAGCAGTCCTCCACGTGATGTGTAAGTGCGATTATTGTGGCAATTTTTTCTGTAATTATTTAACTCCTTGAAGAAAAGTACTTTTTTGCATTGTATCTTTACAACCTCTGTAATCTGTCTCCCGCGACCCACGGCAGCGGACAAAGCGGATATCGGCCATGAAAGAATGAATGTAATCTGTGTAACACTTCATTATCTGCTGTCAGTGTGACGCCATCAGCACGTTGGAGAAAGAACACGACTACAGAGACGAGCACCTGGACTTCATACAGTCTCACGTCAGGCGATTCTGTCTGCAGTGTATCTTTCACCAGTCGTTTTTTCTGCGCTTCTTTGTTTTCATGAGCTAAATGGTTTAAAAATAACAAACTTAAAGTGTCTGAAAACAGCGAAACTATCGATCGGTAGCGTACAGTGAGCTGTAGTCAGCCATTTAGTGTAATAGTTAATCAATAGCGCTGAAAATGTCCCTCTGAGAAGCTAATATTTATGGGATTTCAACATTAGTTTGGTCTAATGTTGAAACAACGTAGTGGCCATTATTACAGCATTTCTTCTTCTCAGACAATACTACAAATTCCCATTAGTATTTTAGCCCCTGAAGCTATAACTAAAGTGATTGATTATTGCTTTGTTGAAACAATAAGTGGATAAATACTTGGTTGCCCAATACTTTTTGAAAATGTGTGTATTCGCCTTTGGAGTGCAATATTGGAGATAAAAAAACTTATTGTATTTCAATTTCACAAAGACTGTACTCTGCCATTAACCTGCGCAAGATCTGTTTTTTTCTTGTTATTTTAAAAGAAGCAGATTTTATTTTCCACTGTGGATTTTTAAAAAATTCTTTCTGCTGTAATTAAAAATGGCGGCGTTTAAAATATCCTTGACAACCGTGTCAGATGGAGCGTCTCTGGTTTACACTTCAGTGAAGGAGATGAAAAACCTGGACATTCTGTACAAATATCTGGTCCACAGACTCTATGGCTTTCCCTTCCACAGCCCTGCACAAGTGGTGGAGAGAGATGCCGTCTTCATGTAAGTGTGTGTGTGTGTGTGTGTGTGTGTGTGTGTGTGTGTGTGTGTGTGTGTGTGTGTGTGTGTGTGTGTGTGTGTGTGTGTGTGTGTGTGTGTGTGCCAAGACAGAGGATGCTCTTACGTGTGTTAAAACTCGTTCTCTCACCTCTTTCAGTCCGTCAGGTTGGGACAATGAGAAAAAGATAGCTATACTTCATGAGAACTTCCAGACAGTAAAGGCAGACGACAGCTTTGAGGACATAGTCGTCAAACCGCCCGTCAGGAAGGTACAAGTCTAACAAAATAAAAAGCCATCATAGATTGATTAATGCGTCAGTGTTTCAAGTCATTAATTGGATCATTTTTCACACTTGGAAGTATCTCTGCAGGAATTAGAGGTTTTACTCCATTAAATCTACCATGTGACGTGGAGCCTGAGAAGGAGTGCTGGAAAAGTAATGTCTTGTTTTTCACCAGATTGTACATGAAAAGGAGATTCAGGCAGAAGATGACCAAGTGTTTCTGGTAAAACTGCAGGTGAGAGAACATTCGTGTTGTGTTTATGCCAGTTGGTTATCGCCTGTGGGTGAAGTTAAATCAAATTTGAGGGTCCTGACATCACTACTAATTGTTATGAGTTCATATTCTGCTCTAATTTGCAGTCGCTGCTCGCTAAACAGCCCGCTGTGACAGCAGGGCGGCCAGTGGTGAGTGGTTTGTTTGTATGCTTTTTATTTTGTCCATCTCATAGGATTAAAAAAAACCAACTCCCCTTGTTCACATGTGAAAAACTGTTGTTTTTTTCATAGGACACCACCAGCAGAGCTCCCACCGGTTCCCCCAGGACGAGTAATCGCTCTGCAGCAGCTAATGTAGCTAACGCCATGCCACAGTCGGGTACAGTCATAGCATTTGTCTGCAGCATACAGCTTACCTGTGTGTGTTTTTTGTGTAACTTTTTTCTTTCATATACCCTGCAGGTCAGACCAGTGAGGGTGTGTTGGCCAACTTTTTCAACAGTCTACTGACAAAGAAAGCAGGGACAGGGGGGCCAGGGACACCGGGTGGCGGTAACAACACGCCAGGAACAGTTCGAAAGTCAGGTGAGAATTCTCAATCAGTATGATGGTTTATCACCATTTTTTTACCTCATCATGCATCCTTTTGTGTTGGGCTTCTCATCCCATTATCCATCCTTGTTCGTCTCACTGCTCCACCTTTCTGTTTTCTTCTCATGACTTTAACACAGCACGTGGTGAAACAAATCCTAGAAGGGTCTGAATACATCTACCAAACATGCAATCACTCATTGTCTTTATGCTTGTCTTGTAACTCTGTGCCACCATTAACGTCATTCACAATGTGTGTATTTATATGCACTAGTCAGAGGATGCTGGCCACGTTAAGGTGTGTGAGAGAGAGAAAATTCATAATTATTATTGCTTCTCATGTTATTAACTTTTCAAAAAAACCTTCTCATTTCCTTTCACCCCCTCAGTCGAGTCTGTCTTTTATTTTATGCAAGCACGACTTAACGTATATGCATTGTAATAATCAATATCGATTTGAGGTTTGACGACGCCAATTTTACCAGAACCAGTATATTTGAACGGCTGATGGTTTAAGATCAGTTACGCTCTTAATCTTTCCCCTCCAAATATCCTGTCCCCATTTTGTTACCCTGCATTTTTTATTTTTTTGGCATGCTGCATTGCATTTCCCATAAGTCAGACTTGCTGCAAAAATTGCACATGATTATTGATAAGGCTGGACAATCTGAGAAAAGTATTCTGATGGATGCAGTCAGAAATATATTTGAGATGTATCCTAGTTCTGGTTATAGTTGGGTAACAACAGGAAGTCAGTACATCGTGGTTTTAGTACTGCATACAACCCTGAATTAATATCCCACTGCTATAATTTGAAATGCTGACATTCAGTATTTCATCCAGCTCTTATTTGAACCATGTGTAACTGTCTTTGTGATTCAAAATTGTGACAATGCTTTTATTTTTACTCTGTCTGGAATGTTTCCTTGTTTTCAATGCGACACAGTTGCTAATTTTACCGTTTGCATCACACCCAGGTTCTAAGCTGGGTTTGGGCGATGTACAGGCAGAGCTGGACCGCATATCCAACCGGGAGACTGAGGCTGACTTGTCCAATGCCAATGAGACGCCCACCACTGACGGCCAGGATACATGAAGACCAACACGACTCCCCCTGTACTTCTTCTCTCCCCTCCTTCTCCACCTCCACCTCAGTCATCTTGAACAGCCCTTGTCCTCCAACCCTCCACTCCATCACAAAGGTGCAGGGAGAACGAGGGGTGTTGGAGTAAAGTCGGTGATGGACACACAGTTTTGCGTCCCCTTCATATTTCACTTTCTCTTTAAGAGGAAGGACTCACTGTCTCTTCCCTCTACCCCTTGTCCCACCTCACCACTTCTTTTTCTCTTTCGGCTGTTGTGCTGAGGGCAAGTGTTTGTCACTATTACATTCAAGACTGTCTGTTACACAAGGGTAAATGGAAATGAGGGACCAACAGGGGTGCGGAGGTTTCATTGAATGAGAGCAGCGTTTAAAAAAAGGTTGATCGCAAGAATGAAAGTGAGTGCTTCTCGTCCATTCGATTGTTGCAATGGTGAAGCTAGTTTTTACTGTAGGAACTGCTGAGGGATGCATGTTGAAGAATCCACTCTCTAGGGGTGATTGTGTGTTTAAATTTAAGTGGAACAAATGTCTTTTGGCCAGGAAAAGAGATTGAGAACAAACAGAACAAAAAAATGCCTGAAAGAAAAATTGTTACAAACTTGTTTTATTGGTTTTTTTTTAAGGTGAAGGGACAAGCGTACCAGTATTTGTGTGTGTGTGTGTGTGTGTGTATGTGTGTGTGTGTGTGTGTGTGTGTGTGTGTGTGTGTGTGTGTGTGTGTGTGTGTGTGTGTGTGTGTGTGTGTGTGTGTGTGTGTGTGTGTGACTGAGGCACAGGATATATAGAAGTGACTTCAACCTAGATGCGTATGTTGTGAGATTTTGTTCTGTTTCTGTCAACCAAAAGTAGAAGACATTACTATGCTCTCACACTCTAAGCTATTAAAGCGGTACACACGGTCCTTTCTGCTACACTACATGAACAAAACATGACAAAATTATATATACTTCATACACTCAACCACTACTCCTGTGCAGAAAGGACCTTCTGCAGTCCATCATAACACTCAAATTTATCGGCCAAACGTCCTCCTGATGTACATCCTGCTCAGACATGTAGACAACAACCAGTGCGCTGGAGTAGGGGTTATAGGATAGTCAGGGCTGGGTAGCTGAGCTTTACGTGTTCGGAAAGAAGCGCTAGTGATTCAGTTCCATAGTTACTCAGAGCTGGGAGGTGGGTGGGCAGGAGGGGCCAGACTAGGGAGAATCACAGCAGGAATGTACAGTCATTGTCTCGCGGATTGGTCCTGTTATTTCAGAGCTCTGTGTTGGCGTTTGTATAATCAGATCTGTTAATCAGTCAAATAAAAGGTGTATTTATTTGGATTCATCCACCATGTTTCTCATTGTTTTTATTTTCCTGTCCTGTCTTTACTCGAAATAAATCATTGCAAAAGGACAAAAGCTGCTCACTGTCAAGGTTACTTCCATGACATCAGCTGGGTGGAGTGGAAGGAACACCTGCCATAGTGAGTTTGCATTTCAAAAAATGAAAAGATGATAATTCATTTACAAAATATTTGCATGGTTTCATGAAATAAAGAACTTTATAGAGGTGTTGCTGTGCATGTATAGAGCTCACAAACAAGAGGATGAGGGAAAACAATACTAAATATCATTAGAAGTCCAAACTATGAAGAGACAAATTAAGTAACTTCTGTCCACACTGGGTTCACTCCTCTCCTGTCAATCCTGATCTCTGATCAAGGATTGCTTGAGTGCTTCATATTTATGTACAATATATTCCTAGAAGCCCTCATCGTCTTTTATCTGAATAATTTAAATCACATCTTTAGAATAATACTGTTTGTGGAATCCCTTAAAATAATCTTCCTGTTGTTTTCTTATTAGCTCTATAAGAAGAAAGATGAGAGCAGTATATTTGGAAAATGAGAATGGCATTATTGTCTAATGTTACAAGAAAGAGGTTTTGTCAAATGAGTATGAGAAATGGCTTGCATTTGTGTTTTTTAAACACATGTGAGCATTTTATCTGTGGAGGAAGTGTCTAGGGGATGTTTTAATAAGGTGACATGTTGTAAGCACCTATTCTACTTACAATACAATACTTACACCTATTCTACTTAAAGCTTTTCATACAAAGTGAGTAGCCCAAAGTGCTTTAAATAAAAGCAATACAAAAACAGTTTACACAAGAGAAATCCCCCTCATCCCCAATACACACACAAGCTAGACTAAAAGGTTAAAAGTAATAATGAAAAATTTTAATAAATAGATAAACACATTTTTAGTTAAAAGCCAAGTTAAAAAGGTGGGTCTGGAGTTTGTTTTTAAAAATGTCCACAGTCTGTTTTCCTCAGATCCTCAGGCAAACTGTTTCACAAACGTGGGCCGAATATCCATAAACAGTCACTAAAATAAACATTCACCGTATTTTAGTTGTAAGCAGTAACTGACAAAACACTTCTTTTTGCTCTAGTGTTGTCTTTGTGATATCTGGGTGATTTATACCCTTTGTAGTTATGTAATTAAAACTTTGGACTTTGACCTCTGTTGTCTTTAGCATGTGTCAGCCGCATGAACATGGAATTTACAAGTGTTACAAACTATTTTGATTTAGGTGAATTATGTTTGTGTAACATGAAGTTGATGGATTTGAGAGGTTAGATATCAGATGGTTGTTTTACAGATATGGGTTGGATTTTGCAGTCATTCCTATGATAAATTTTTTATAAAAATTGCAATGCAAAAATAACAACTATGCAATTTTCACAATAAACATGATGTCCGTGCCTTTGAAAGCAATACACATTGGTCCATATAATTGTGAGTTCTGTATGTAGTCATTTAATGAAGGATTTAGCTAACATCTGATCTTTTCTTTTTTGATAATTCAAAGGAAAGGAAAGGAAAGAAAGGAAAGGTTGTTACATGAAATTCAAGAATGATATGACAGATTCTATTAGTGTTTTTATGAGTAAAGTGCGTAAGGAGATAAATGGTTTACCAGAAACTTTCATTTTTGTCGATTTATTACTTCATTGAATTAAGATGAATGAAAAAGATTAAAGGTTTGTGTGTGAGTTAACTGCATATTAAATCAAACCCCTCCATCACACCAGCTCATGAGGCACATTCCATTCTAATGAATGCACCTCGCCCTCCACACCACTACACCAAGTACCCCATCATTCATTTACGACGACGAAAAACACTAAAACGGATACGTCCTCTCTGCCCAAAATAATAAAATTCAAATTCGATTAGTGACTATACAGTCATAGTTTAGACATTAAAAAAATGCGCCCTATTTTTTCAAGTGCGGCAGAATACTGTATTTTCGCCTTCGCCATCTTGATGCTCGATCGTATAGGCGGATGCAGAATCTTCGGCGGAGCAACAGTGGGTGTGCTTCGGTCTTCTACGGGTGTTTCACCTAGCAGCCGTTTTCCTATTTTCATCCAAGAGAAAATACAAAATCTTCCTGACAGGAACCACGGAGGAGCCCCTCGACTCTGGTAACAGTAGTATGTTTAACTGCATTTATCATATGATGGTTACACATCGCGTCAGTGTTTAGTTCATTGAAGAAAATCATCTTTTGCTTGGGAGGGGGTCCGGTGGGGTTTTCAGATTTGGCTGGCAGG
Source organism: Antennarius striatus (assembly GCF_040054535.1). Taxonomy (NCBI): domain Eukaryota; kingdom Metazoa; phylum Chordata; class Actinopteri; order Lophiiformes; family Antennariidae; genus Antennarius; species Antennarius striatus. The sequence goes on along the minus strand of NC_090789.1, from coordinate 5,856,772 downwards.
AAAGCAGGTTTTGTACGGTGGCGCTTGGATCTACTTTTCATACGTACTGGTTAGCTAAGCTATTCGAACCAGAATCAAACATTTGGTGGGTTCGTTTGAAAGCCACAGCTCCAAAAATGAACTGATGTTCAACATTAAAGATTTATAGTACTGATTGTTATTGCGACGAGTCCTAACAACTTGGTTTTTGTGAGTGAGCCCGTAAGCAGTGTTTGTTTATGTTAGCTAACTAGCGGTTAGCTAGGTAGGTTTAGCATAGCAAACGCTCAAGGTAAGCTAGCCAACCTGTTAGCTAGCGGTGATGGCTACATGTTTGCGTGTCGATCTTGATTCCTGGTTGTTATTCGATGAAACATACAGTTTTCTAACTTGTGGTTGGACATCCTGTTACGCTGGTAGTTAAACCCATCATGAAAGGAGGAGTCATGGAAGTGATTGCGGGTGGAGGGAGTAGTTTCTCTCATTGGAAACCCAAGCTGCGGGGTCGGAACTTGGCCGTGGTAGGGGGAGGGGGAGAAATATGTCTTTGATGTTATTTGCCGCTGAATGGTGAATTGTGTTCATGCTGGCCTGGAAATACCCACCGCTTTGCTCTCTCGCTGGAGGTGGAGGCTCGGTATTTCCCCTCATACCTACGCTGGCAAGGTTAACAAGCGTCTGAATCAGAGGGAGCTGACACAGTTAGAGCAGTAGATAGTGGTTCTTTGAGTAAACCCACGAAAGCGAAATGCACAAACATTAGCGCAGGTTTGACTTGTGCAAACAATGTATTACGGTTGTGTGCAAGTTGTGTCATTTCCTCCTGTTTAACTCTATCATTTTACGCAGACATAACTGCTGTTCGGACTGAGGGCAGGCAAGAACAATGGCTACCCAGTGTAAGTATGAAAAACTTAGGTCTGAGTTGGTTTTGTGTTTTCAGGAGCACGACCACTCTTAATTTTCTTCTACGTTGATAAGTAAGTTTCTGTAACCCTTTGACAAGAATAAACGAAAACGTTGTGCAAATTTACCAAAGCTGAAAGGCACAGTGGAAAAGGATGAAATGGGAGTGAAGTGAGCACATGTCACAGTATCCCAAGCACAGTATTTTCTGCACTGTAAAGATAGATAGATAGATAGATAGATAGATAGATAGATACTTTATTAATCCCGGAGGAAATTGCATAGCGCACCTAAAAGCTTTTAATTTTCTCAAAAACCAAAAGTGTGCCTTTTAATCGAGTGTGTGCCTTTATATATGAAATGGCTTTAAAGTAGGCCATTCATTGAAGGTGCGTCTTACAGTCCAGTGTGCCTTATAGTGTGGAAAATACTGTCATTAAAGGTGCGTTACAGTCCAGTGTGCCTTATAGTTTGGAAAATACTGTAATGATCAGTTTCCTTTTGTTACATCAAGATTTTTCATTGATCAAGAATATTTCTGTTGATTGTAATGGAATGTTTACAGTTTAAATTTATTATCACTAACATTGAGGCAACAAGCCTTTTTTTTGCACATCTTCATTTAGTTGTGTTTTTGCCTTCATGGGATGACTGCGTTTGATACTCTTAATTTTATATTTCACTTTAAATTTTTGGCTACTGTATCTCATATATACAGTAATTTTTTAATATTAGGGTTGCAGAATGCTTTAAAAGAGCAAACATTAAAAATATTGGATCTAAAATAGAAAAAATTATGCATCATGTAAAAATGACTTAACTGTCAGCCATTACTTGAGTTTCACTGTTTTCCCTCTTTTTGTGTAGCTGATTTGATGGAGTTGGACATGGCAATGGGGGACAGCAAGGCTGCAGTGAGCCAGTGGCAGCAGCAGTCTTACCTGGATTCAGGGATTCAATCTGGTGTTACTACCACTGCGCCGTCCCTGAGTGGCAAGGGAAATCCTGATGCTGAAGAGGATGATCCAACTCTATATGACTGGGAGTTCAATCAGCCCTTCACTCCCGAAGCTCCAGGTATACAAGACTGATTTATGTTGTTACTATGACACAAATGTTATCGCAAATTATCCTGTAATTGATAGACAAATTTTTCTAATTTCGTGTCAATCATCACTTTCAGACATAGAGGGATATGCCATGACTCGTGCCCAGCGTGTGCGTGCTGCCATGTTTCCTGAGACTTTGGAGGAGGGCATCCAAATACCACCAACCCAGCTGGATGCTGCTCACCCAACTGCAGTTCAGCGCCTAGCAGAACCCTCTCAGATGCTAAAGCATGCTGTGGTCAACCTTATTAACTATCAAGATGATGCTGAGCTGGCCACTCGTGCCATCCCTGAGCTTACCAAACTGCTCAACGATGAGGACCAAGTATGTCTACAAAGAAATTAATAGTAAAATAGTACTTGCTAATTAACATGGTTTTGTTTATATTATATACAATCAATGCTGATTAAATCAGATCCTAAACCATCTGTTCATAAAGATGTACTTTGTCCTAGGTTGTTGTAAATAAAGCAGCTGTAATGGTGCATCAGTTGTCCAAGAAGGAAGCTTCACGTCATGCGCTAATGCGCTCCCCACAAATGGTTTCGGCCGTTGTTCGCGCCATGCAGAACACCGGTGATGTGGAGACAGCTCGATGCTCTGCTGGTACTTTGCATAATCTTTCCCACCATCGTGAGGGGCTGCTTGCAATTTTCAAGTCTGGAGGCATCCCTGCTCTGGTCAAGATGCTTGGGTAGGAAACTCAAAAATTTGTGGTCCTATCGAAATTAGAGAAACTCTGTGCACATATTTTTGAAGTTCACAACAGCCAATGTGACACACAAATGAACTAATTTGTTCATTTGTGTGTCAGACACACACTTGTCTTCCCTTTCCAGTTCTTTCACACTACAGGTTAATTTTGGCAACAGTTTACAAGGGCAAAAATGTGTTACACAAGTTATAAATTCAATGAGTCACTTTTTAGTCACCAGAATAATAATTGAATATTTTCCTTTAGGGATTATTAAAGCATTCATTCATTCAGATAGAAAAATGGCCATTCCTTCTCATTCCTACAGTCAGATTTGTTTAATCAGTTCACTGTTATTACACATTTTTGGTGGTGGAAGGAGGCAGGAGTACCTGGAGGGAACCCACGCAGTCTCTGGAAGAATATGCAAAATCCATACATCAAAGCCCAAAGACCCTTGTGCTGTTATTGAAATGTTGCCCGTAATTCATTTTTTTAGTCTCTGTGTAAAGTAGAAACATGCAAGAAAGTTATCTGGCTTAAAGTATTTACTTTCATAAATCATCCTATTAGTCCTTTATTGCTTATTTTACCATTGTAATTCCAATTGTCTTTTTCGTCGTAGTTTTTACTTTGCACATCATTTGGTGATGCACAAAAATCATCTGGCCGAGCACTGGCATTTTCAGGCTGCATCAAATCTCCCTTACAATTGCCAGCGTGGAGTAAAACTTGAGCTTTGTCTCTGGCATCTTGTATGAGGTGGAAGAATTACCAGTTCATTGACATTGCTATCCATGTTTGATTTAATTCACCTATTGAAAGCTCAAAATGGACCTATCAAGAAGAAATAGTAATTGATAAGCAAACACACCGACTTACGTTACCCATTCTTTGGTTTCTTTCTCAGTATTTGCTCTCACTACAAAATGTCCTAAAGACAAAGTCCTCTAAGAAAGATGAAGGGGATTTGTCAACTGTTACTGCATGTCACAACTGCAGGAATATTGCTCGTGGAGACATGTTGGGAATGACTGAGCTTATTGGGACCATTGTTATACCAAAGCACATCAACTCTAACGAGTAACAATAACGGGTCTTTACATAACAAAATAAGAAGGACTCTTTTTCTTCTGCAGATCATGTGGATTGTCATTTGGCAGGGACAGAGGAAAAGAACACTACTTAATAGATGGCTTACGGTAGTGTTTTCTCTGACAGATAAAAATAAATTGCTTCCCAAATTAACTGTGGGAACTGTTAATATATCTGGGCAGCTTGTCTAACCAAAATGTGTGTTTGTGTGAAATGGCAGTTGTTGTACAGGTTGTACAACAAATTAATTCATATCAGAATCAGAAAAGGTTTTATTGCCAAGTACAGTAAAAATTACTGTCGAGGAACTTGATGCGGTGTCGGTGCATAGAAAGGCGGAAGAGAATAGTAGTGAGTGAGGAATAGGATAAGAATACAAAAACTATTTACTATTCAGATTACGGTGTGTTTAGATACTGTATAAGGATGGTGATTGCGGGTGAAGAAAATAAGTCCCAACAGTAAACTGTCTTTGCAGAGTGGTGAGGGGCTGATGGTTACCTGGGGGGGGGGGGCATTGTTCATGATTAAAAATTAAAGTGCGTGCGACCCAAGGTTGAATTGCTTTGTTGACTCTTGCAATTAAAGTTTCACAAATGCCTTCATAAACTAACATTCATTGGGCAGCTAACATCTTAAATTGAGCAAACTGTCATGCTTATATTAGAGCTCAGTCCAACAAACGTAATCCAAGTCATCATAGGATTGACTTAGCATAGTAGCCAAATGTGAAAAATTTATAATTACATATGTAAGAGTGCAGTTAAATTTTAGACTTGCTTTGTTGGGTCCCTCAAAGCGTCTTTCCCATTATTTCTTCATTGTGCTGTGTTTTACATCTTTTCAGCACATTTTAAATTTGACATTTGGTCCCCTCATATTCAAGGTTTTTCCCCACAGTACAGTTAATGAAGACACTTGTTTTTTCTCTTCTACCACCTCATTTGTTTCCTCTCCGTATGTCCATGTTGTTGTTGGAGCCACATGACACACAAAATGGATAATTGCAGAGGGCTGCCCCATGTCTTAAAGCAGCCTTTTTCTGCTTCTATGAGTGGAGTATAGACCTCAAGTGTTCAAGTGATCAAAATTATGAATGAAATGTGTCTAAATGTACCTGAAGTTTCCTGTGTGTCTCAATTTATATAAAACAGATCAGCAGCCCTAGTTTTGACTGTTTTCTGGATTATCTTTTGGGGTGTTTTTCTAGCTCTCCAGTGGACAGTGTTTTGTTCTACGCCATCACTACGCTCCACAACCTTTTGTTGCATCAGGAGGGGGCAAAGATGGCTGTGCGCCTGGCTGGTGGACTGCAGAAGATGGTGGCTCTTTTGTCTAATACTAATGTCAAGTTCCTGGCTATCACCACCGACTGCCTGCAGATCCTGGCTTACGGCAACCAGGAAAGCAAGGTATTACCTTATGAAGTCTCCACGTCCTCTGTCATCATTGTGATGCAATTGACAGCATGTCTAATTTGTTTTGGTTCTAGCTGATCATTCTGGCCAGCGGTGGTCCCCAGGCGCTGGTCAACATCATGAGGACCTTCACATATGAGAAGCTGCTGTGGACCACAAGCAGAGTTCTCAAGGTGCTCTCAGTTTGCTCGAGCAACAAGCCTGCCATCGTTGAGGCTGGTACGTACATAATCATGGTAGAGAAATAAAATCAAAGTAACGCACAGTGACTGGTCTTGCTCCATGCAGAACTCCTAGTATAATGAGAGGTCTATGATATAAAGTTTGTTTCCAAAGCAAAATTCCTCTGAGTAGTGATGAGTTGTTTTGCTTTGTGTGTAGGCGGCATGCAGGCCTTGGGACTCCACCTGACAGACCCCAGCCAACGCCTGGTCCAGAACTGCCTCTGGACTCTCAGGAATCTTTCAGACGCAGCCACTAAACAGGTGCGGCATACACACAGTGATGTAACGTTAAAAGCTGTATTCTGTGTGATAAATGCCTGTAATATGTAACAAAATGATTCTAATGTGGGACACAGTTGTAATATATACAACCAACACATAGTATGGTTTAGGTTTGTTGAGCCAATTTGACAGTTGCATTAATTCCTTCCCATTAATTTGTTTCCTCGTGCCCCGTCCAACCCATCGTCCACCCTTTCCAGGAGGGAATGGAGGGTCTCTTAGGGACGCTGGTCCAGCTGTTGGGCAGTGATGACATCAATGTAGTGACATGTGCCGCTGGAATCCTGTCCAACCTGACCTGCAACAACTATAGTAACAAACTCATGGTGTGCCAGGTCTGTATGATTCTTCCAGGTTTTTGGAAATTTAGCATGATGGTCATTACATAAAACAGGTCTAATAATTATTCACACAATCCGCTGATTGATTGTGCGTTAGGTCGGTGGTATTGAGGCTCTGGTGCGAACGGTGCTTAGAGCTGGAGACAGAGAGGACATCACAGAGCCGGCAGTCTGTGCCTTGCGTCACCTGACCTCCCGCCACCAAGATGCTGAGATGGCTCAGAATGCTGTGCGCCTTCATTATGGTCTGCCTGTAGTGGTCAAACTGCTGCACCCCCCATCCCACTGGCCACTAATCAAGGTCTTGTGCTACATGGGTTTTTTTATAATATCAAAATATCTTCTAGGATTTGTCCATTGAGACATCATGAACATGGTTTTGTTCCCACATAATAAATATTACTTATTATCTCTACCTAGGCCACAGTGGGTCTGATTCGCAACCTGGCCCTTTGTCCAGCCAATCACAGTGCTCTGCGGGAGCAAGGAGCCATCCCCCGATTGGTCCAACTGCTCGTCAGGGCTCACCAGGATACCCAGAGGCGTACCAGCATGGGAGGCAATCAGCAGCAGTTTGTGGTGTGTAATCAAGTCATTGATCTTTCTATTATTCAACATGTAGACGTTTGTGTGTTTGATTATCCTATCCCCTCTCTAACGCATCCAGGAAGGTGTACGTATGGAGGAAATAGTTGAAGGTTGCACAGGAGCTCTGCACATCCTGGCCAGGGACGTTCATAACAGAATTGTCATCAGAGGTCTCAACACCATTCCACTCTTTGTCCAGGTAAAGTCACAGTCTTGATGCTAGAGAAACACGCTGTCTGCATGTAAAGATAGTTGTTTAAATCTTACCTCCTCCCTCTTGCATTCATTGCTTCCAGTTGCTGTATTCTCCAGTGGAGAATATCCAGCGTGTGGCAGCAGGTGTGCTGTGTGAACTGGCTCAGGACAAGGAAGCTGCTGAAGCAATAGAAGCTGAAGGAGCCACTGCGCCCCTCACAGAGTTACTGCATTCCCGTAATGAAGGTGTAGGTGAGTGTCCGTGCACATCAGACATTATCTACTCTGGCATTACTTGTGCACATTCAGTTTGAATGAATCGTGTGCTTTGGGTTCTTCTAGCAACCTATGCTGCAGCCGTCCTGTTCCGCATGTCTGAGGACAAACCCCAGGACTACAAGAAGCGTCTGTCAGTGGAGCTCACCAGCTCTTTGTTCAGAACAGAGCCAATGGCCTGGAATGAGGTAACCATACAAGGAGAATTAAATAAAGAGCTGTCATTTTTTTATGTATGTGATCACAATGAATGTGACCCAGTCGATATACTCTATGATGTAAGACTATGGAGTAAGACCGAGTCCAATGCAGGCTGGCTTTTGTCATCACTGTTTTGGCTTTTTGTAGACTGGAGACCTGGGACTGGACATTGGAGCTCAGGGAGACCCTCTGGCTTACAGGCAGGACGGTGAGTGCACGTTTTCTCTCAATTGAAGTCTCTATTTAATTTGTAACCTAATGATCTTAGTTTTATTGAAATGCGTGTTGAAACAGATTTAAGTTGAGTCTTTTTTGTTTATTTATACAATTACACTTGAAGAAATATTAAGCTAATGGTATATCATTTATTGTCATGCTTCATGCTTTCAATATGCAGTAATAGCAAATCATGGTGCTTTTTTTCAAATGAAAGACTTTTGTTTTGGGTTTTCAGATGGGGCCTACCGGGCATATCCAGCAGCCTATGGACAGGACTCCCTTTTGGACCCCATGATGGAGAGTGCCGACTACCACACTGACACTCTGCCTGACCTGGGCCACCACACTGATCCGTTGCCAGACCTTGGGCACACCCAGGACCTGATGGACAGCAACCAGCTGGCCTGGTTTGACACAGACCTGTAGGATTGGTAAGACTCTCCCACACAAATATTGCATCGCTAAATTATTGGTAAATTTAAAAAATGTATTGATGACAAATATTATATTGTGGTCTTTTTGCAGTTGTATTCTGAAAAAAACACCCTGCATCGTGATTGGCCTGTATTGTCTGGATCAGCATTATAATTGGCCTGTAGAGTTGTTGAAGGTAACGAGAGGAATAATGGGTCTTGGAAAGTGCCTGACACAAGAAAACAAAGATGGTTGCCACAGGAAAGTTAAAGCAAGTTGATGTGGGAAAGGGGAGTGGGGGGCAAAATATCAGAGAGATATGGAATCTTACAATGGAGGTCTTGGAGCAGGTTCCCTAAATGGATGAGCGCACATGAGATGGATCTTTTAAAGTTTGAAACACATATGTTTTAGCCTTGCCTGTATTCTTATCAGTTTTTGTTTCCATTTTTCTTAATCTGTTTTATATTTTTATTTCTTTTTGTATACTCATTCTCTGTTAAGGTACTGACCCAGCTTGCCTTCGCACTAGCCATCTTCAGTTTTATCTTCAATGCTAATCATTTGTATTTTTTAAAAAACGTATATTACATGTAGTGTTAAGTTATAGTGATAATATACAATGTTCTTTTCGTTTATGGCCGAATGTGTAGAACACTAATAATCAGTTGACTTGTACTCTGACTTAAAGTGTAACATTGTGTAGTTTTTTTATAATCTCAAAAATGGAGACTTATGCATTCTTAATATGTGCTTGTTAAAGCATAAAATATGTCAGTGTCACAAATGTTCTAAAGAGGGATGTGGGTGAAATTGAGGGTGGTTGGGGATAAATCTAGAAGTGTTTTATATACAGTATCACCGGTAGGTTAACAACTATTTTGTATGCTATAATTGGATGTCTGATAGAAATGTCTTTACCTCTATCATTGGTGGTCAAATAAAACCCAGTTTTATGTGATATCAATGGTAGCTAGGTTGATGAACCAGTTGTAGTCCTGCTGTGCTTATTTTGAAGATGAGGTCATGACACGGCTGAACAATAAAATGGCATTTCATTTAGTCCGTGTCCCGTGTCTTCTTTACATCACTGATGTTTTTTCTCATGGGTTCTGTGTTTGAAAAATTCCACAGTTAGGATGGATTATGCTCTAATCATTGAAGGACAAAAATGTCCTGTTTATATTTATGGATTTTCATCAATCTTTTAAAGATCAGAATTCTAACACTTTAAATACCAGTTTGTACTGCAGTGTCCTTTTTCTGTACTAGAAATAAAGCGTAAGTGTGTGTACATGTATCTGGATTTATTAAAAGAATGAAAAACTAAATTTCTAATGGGGATCAATATGATAAGAATAAAATAGCTCTACATGTTTGATTTTCTCACTGAAAATACTATGGGGATGTAGCTCAGTGGTAGAGCGCATGCTTTGCATGTATGAGGCCCCGGGTTCAATCCCCGGCATCTCCAGTTATGCTTTTTCTTTAAGGTGAGTTTTGGCTCCTTATAATCTGATCATTGATAAGAAGAAAAAAACACATTTCAAGGACCTCTCGACAAGTTTTTAATCCGATTTAGTGATGTCCGCTTTGTTCCGGCGCTCCGACACATCCCGAACTCTGGGCGTTCCCATGTGAAGCACTGCTCCGGAGCCTGCTTCAAACATGGAGAAACCACGTGACTGATGACGTTTGGCACACAAGTGCGCCAAAACACTAAGCGCCCCATGCACCAGCTGAGACAGTGTAGTGTTCAATGTGTGATCTGAAACACCGGACGGTCCGAGATGTGTTAAAATTAGGGCTGTCAGTTTAACGCGTTAGATTAATTAATTACGCTGCAAATTAACGTGCTATAAAAATTAACGCAATTAATCGAGAGTGGCAAGTCAATGTGCAAGCATTTTAAATTTGTCCCATTGCGTGACCCGTAGGCTGCAGAGGCATGTCACTTCCTACCTGCGCCACTAGTCAAAAGCTAGTGATGGGCAGGTGAAGCCCCGTGCAGCATTGAAGCTTTTCATCCCAATCGATTCATGCTGGTTCGAAGCTTCATGAGGCGTCATTTGCTCTAATATGACATCTGTGAATAAAACAGTCAGCAAAATGAAGAAGTATGCAAAACATGTATATTTTAGTGATTGTAAAACAACCCTATATATGTATATTACAATCACTAAAATATACATGTTTTGCATACTTCTTTATTTTGCTGACAGTTTTATTCACAGGCTTTCTGCTAAATGCCACACACGTCAAACTCATGCCACCTGATATTTTACCGTCCAGCAGATGTCATGCTAGAGCAAATGACGCCTCACGAAGCTTCGAACCAGCGTGAACCGATTGGAATGGAAAGTTTCAATGCTTCATGGGGCTTCATCTGCCCATCATTAGTTAATGCTGCTAACGATAGGTCTGAGGGGGGCTCCTTCTTCATGAGTTTCGGGGAGGCCATATATGGGTGGAATAGCATCCCCAGGGTACAGGCAAAGGTTTTGCAAGTGGACTGGACTAGTCTTACAACTTGGAGTTGTGTGTACAAGTGAGGAGAATCCCCAAAAGAAGTACTCTGCAGATTTACCCAGGTGAGGTCAGTTATGATGATGTCCCTTAGCATACGAAGGGTTATCGACCTCTGGGAAATGTGCATTTTAATTACCTTCATTGACACTCAAATTTAACAATCGTTAAGAAGCCAGACATACCTTGGCAATGATTGTTGGAATATGAATAACAGTTTCTGAAGTGGTCAGAGGTTAAAAGCTATAGCAATACTACCCATGATCCACTGGGATCTGGGACAAATTGCCAAATATGAGGCCTCGGTACCGCCCTTCACCCCCACCCTCATTCTGCATTCTTCTTTTTTGCTTGCTAGGGGTAGTGTTTGTATATTTTTGTATTATATGTTCTTGCATCGGTATATTTATCTGGTATTACACGTTTCCTGCTCAGCATTGTTTCTGTAGTGTAGTTGTTTTTCTCTTTGTATATCTACTTGTTACCTGTCTTGTGGGATGTGTACTCTTGTTCAATATATGATTATATGCGAGATGTCTGTGTAGGTTCTCAGTCATCCAGGTCATGGTTATCCAAAAGCTGTTTAAGTCAATCCACTGGACGTTAAGAAAGTTCTTGAAGATGTTTCATCTCTCATCTAAGAGACTTCTTCAGCAGATTGTACATCCTTTCCCTTTGGGATTAGTAACATATCTTCCATTTGCATTGCACAATTAAAAAAAATAATTATGTGATCAAATCCCTGCACTGACATCACTCAGACACAAATCTAGGTGAATTGTTTTGTAATATAGCACAATGACCAAAGAGAAGCTTGCTCAAGTGTAGCAACAAATAAAACAGCCAAAACTCAATGGGGCAAGAATATCGCAGTCTACTGGGTTTTGCCTTGGGAATTGGAGGGTGGCCGATTCAAGACCAGCAAAAGTTTGGAATGTGAAACTGGTAGTTGGAGAGGTGCCAGTTCACCTCCTGAGCACTGCCGAGTGCTGTTTAGTAATCCACCATCCCCCGCAAGTTGTTCGTTGGCTGCCACTACCATCATTCTGTCCCATATGGCCTGTAACATGTGTGTGGAATATGAGTGGAAAAATAATTTACCTACAGGTGTCACTATAGTACAAAAAATGACAACATGCTGGAAAAGTACTTATCAAATGCTGGCAATACTACAGTACATGATGAGAAGGAACCAGTGGGTATCCCTTGCCCCACTAAGAACAGACATAGCTCCACTTGCCTGATGAGTTTACCATCATAGGAGAAACAGTTCTTGTTCTTGATCCTTTCCATCAAGCTACAATGGAGTTGTCCAAAAAGAAGAGTCAGAAAACGTCATTGCGATGACAAAGAATTCCTTCATCCCCCGAGCCATCAAACTGCTCAACTCCTCACTGGGGTAGAAAAAGAGGAAGAGGGACTACACAAGAGCTGAGGGATGATACCCACAATAAACCATAAACACTATAAACAGTATAAGCACTTTAACTCTTATGACTATTTATGTCCTTTTTATTTGAATATTTTATGGTGTGTTATTTTTATTCTTTTTAGGTGTTGGTACTTCTTTTTGTGTGCTTTTTTGTGCGATCACTGTGCTCTGTGTAGTGCAACGGAAATATCAGTTTCCCTGACGGAATCTCCATAAAGAATCAATAAAATTGCACTACTACTACGACTATGAAAATGTTTTATCAGCTTGAACATAAGGCTTCAAATTCACACACACAGATAGCAGTACACCTCCATAAATACCTTAGGCCATGGGTGGGCAATTAATTTTTACAATGGGCCACATGAAAAACTTGAATGGTACTACTACACTGGCCACAACAACGATAACTTGAACTTAATTCTGCTCAACTTTCTTCCATCGTATAATGGATAGCTGGTACTGATAATTAGAAGAATAAAACACTGTTAATATTTATATTAGGCAATGAGAAATTGTGGGATATAGTTAAATAAGAACACAAAAACATTTATTGAATCAGTGCAATTTATTTTTAACTTGTTAATCTCCACAAAAATGGAAGAACTACAAACAGTTTGACAAATTTATAGAAATACAGCAAAGCACATAACGTTTAATGTTTTCCACCTCATTTTGCATCTTCAGTGACAATAACCCAGTTTGTTCTGGGTTTGAACAACATGTTTCATTCTTGATGTATAATACACTGCAGTCATTTCTGTCACTTTATCCTGCATTCTATTTAAAAGTCCAACATTTTCCCCCAAAAGATTTGGACAACCGTCTGTTGTCACTTGCCAGCTTGTCCCATTTCAGTCCTAACATTCATTTACTTTGTGAACAAATCATTATCAGTGGTTGTCTGCAGTTATCCCACATAAGAAGATGAGTAGCTACACAGTGTCTCGTACATCACATCTCTCATCCAAAGCCAGAGAAAAACAGTCAAAGTGTGCCGCTCTTGTAATGTGCTACAATACCTTATGAGGCCTCATCTACCCATATTTATTTGCTGGATATCCTATGTTTACAGTATTTGTATTTTAGCAAATGGTTTCTTTAAACTGATCCCTTGGTGGTTTCTACAACAATCTCCCTTTGCTAACTGCACAGTGGATTACCCTTGCAAGAACTGACACTTGATATCAAACATGTCCAAGGAAAAGAGAATTCAATTGCTAATTGCTTTTTGAGAGGGGGCATTAATTTAGCTGCTTTCTTTATGGAACATCAGTCGACATCCATGTTGACTGATGTCCACATTTCAGCAGTCAAACTAACAGCTTAAGTCTGTTTATTTTTGCCAACGCCTTCTCTTTGATTACAGTGTATGTTGCTTCCACCATTGTCTTTAAAGTTTGGAATGGAGTATGATGGGTCCAGGATTTTAATGAAATTTTGGAACCCTTCATCATCAACAATAGAAAAAGGCTGACCATCTTTAACTATCATGTCCACCAAGGCCTCATCCAACTGTACTCATGTACAGAGCAAACACCACACCGGAGAAAATAATTTCCCCACAGGGCGATCAGTAAATAATGTTTATTCTTCTTAGCAACCTCCCCCAGAACTGAAGGAGCCTCTTGGATCAGAGGTGAAACATCTTCAAGGAACTTTCTACAAGTCCAGTGGATTGATTTAAATGCCTTTTGGATAATCATGACTTGGATGAATCAGAACATTTAACACTCATGTGTACTAATTTATGTATTTTTAGTGTTTCCTTTATCTGGGTAAACATGATGTATTTTATCCTTTCCTGTTTGAGCAAAAAATTCTGTGCGTGACTCTTCCTATGACAAACATAAAATAAGACGGCATTTAAGAATCCGACTTGTTTTCTTTTTGCAAGCAAAATGCTGTTAACTCTGAAGTCTGTCCACATGTTGGCTCAACCATGTCCTATTAGACCCCAGTGTTCACCATGTTTGATGCTTGTGACTCAGTTACTTCTGAAAGCACAGGAAGGTCTGTGCATCGTCTGAATATGCATTAGCTTTCCTCTAAAACAAAGAAACTTGTGCATGTTCAAATGCAAATTTTTCCACACAGACATAGTGCTCCAGAAATGATCTCTGCATGTTCTTCATCTCTGCCCTGAAACCACTGAAAGAAGAATGGAATGTTTAGCCAAAATTTCATGTATGCCTTAACTGGAAAACACAAGCTCTTAAATCTAATTTTAAAGCTGACTTTTGTCTAACAAACGCTGCAGAAACCTCTCTGCTCAGATATCTGCAACCTATTCCGAATGTTGTCAACTAGTGAACCCCCAAACTCAGACGAGGATGTTTTGACACAGGTCCTGTTGGAACAATAGAGAAGAAGACCTGCGTGAGATAAGTGTGGTATGCTAAGGGAGAAGTCAGCATCAACAGCAACGATCCACCTTTAACGATCATTATCATATCAATGTGGAAGTTCAGAGAACTATGGAAGAAGCTATCAGAATGTCATCTATTTAACAAGTGAATCCATGGCACCTCTGTTCTATTTGTTTGAATTATGAACTTTCATCCCCACTACAAAGCAGACTAGTTCCACAACAGCTCACAAAACTAAAACTCTACTTGTTATAAATCTGTTCAAGTTCAGACACCAGATCTCAACTGAGGCAATATAGAAATATGTGCATTTAACTGAATGAGGTTTCTGCTCGAGGTCTGATTCCTGTTTTGTGGAATATTCTCATGCAGAATATACTCAGATTTAAACCTGTATGTGAAACTTCAGGTCATTTCTGGGATTTTTCCAACCTTCCTGGCCTGCCTATATGAACTTCAAATGAAGCCTGTATGTGATCTTTATAAGTCTCTCTTCATTTATCCACACTTTTCTATTTCCTCTCCGATGTCTTTTGGCTTTGAATAAACTTATCTTAAATTTACTTGATTTATGAGTTTGATGTGATGTTTGTATCCCTAATCTTGTTTTTGATACAGTTTCATTGAAAATGAAAACAATCCATTTAATATTTAGTTTCAGCTGGAGTTTAGGAGGAATAAATTGAAAAATTTCATATTTATCAAAACTATCCTGAATGAAGCCGACAGGGATACTGTGTCTGGAGAAATGCTTCATGTATGAAGGCAAAGAGCAGCTAAGAAGCATTTTTTCCATTTTAAGGGTTTGCAGTTGATTTGATAGAAATCTGCAGTTTGTTAAACTGATAAACACTTTTTTGTGTAATACCCGTGATCACGTTTACTGGATTGCTGCATCTGAATGAGTATGCAGTAACTGGTGTCAAACGCATAACGTAGAAAATAAGAAGCCATTATGTTCTTTTTCATAGATTAGATCATTCGGGACAATATTGCTTGTTTATCATGAGAGCGTGGTTCGATAGAAATGAAAACATAACACTCATTTAGTCTTAAAAATATTGTGAAATAAAAAAATGTTCAAGGTTTCGGGTTTAAGAGTGAAATTACAGACAACAAAACATAAAATGGGAAAAGAATACAATATGAAACCATGCACACCGATCGCAGATTGACTTTTAAGGATTCCAGTTCAGATACTTTTTTTTTTTGTTTCACTGTTCTTCCGATTGGTTTGCATTAATACTTCACAAAGCTTGAGGTGGAACTTAAAGTGTCGTTTACAGTCTGAATGATAAATATTACTTTCGAGAAGACTGGAAAGAAAGCATTTTGATGTGTTTTGAATATCTTGCTCACTTAGAATTAAAAAGCAAATTTAGTAGTTTTGTAGATCTGCTTAGAAAGTATTCCTTCAGTGCAATTTTTTTTTAGCCAAATTAAACTTTTTTTCATTGCTTGCTTTTGTTACTTTGAAGCGATTTATCCGAGGAAAATATAATAAAATGTAGCTTTCGCATTTGTTTTTATTTCACTATCATATATCTTTATATTTAATTTGTATTTTAATTCGTTGATTCGTATTTGATCTTCTTGTTCGTCTTGTTTCACATCATTTTAAACCCACAAATACGCTACTGAAGAATAAGATAAAATTCGTCTCATCATATTTTATACATTTAAATGAATAAAGCAGCGGCCAATGCCTTTACTTTTAAACTGCTTGTTGCAGCTGAACACCCAATGGGAGGTTTTGATGACCTTTCAGGTGTGGATCATTGCTTTCATGACCCCACCCACCTTC
Source organism: Antennarius striatus (assembly GCF_040054535.1). Classification (NCBI taxonomy): domain Eukaryota; kingdom Metazoa; phylum Chordata; class Actinopteri; order Lophiiformes; family Antennariidae; genus Antennarius; species Antennarius striatus. The sequence continues at coordinate 5,840,699 of NC_090789.1, read as the reverse complement.
AAAATCTGGGCTTATCTGCTCATCAGAGGTCCTGTCCCTACTTAAATTCATGTATGAGCCCGATACCCCACTTCTACTCCTCCAACTGCTGGACTTTCTATGTCCCCAGCAGACAAGAGCAGGACTGGATGAAGGACCTTGGAAACCAGGGGCCTCGATTTGCGCAGGCCCGCGGGCATCAGCAGCATCTTCCCCCCGGGAACACCACCTACCTGGCTAAGATTGCAGTCGTCCTCCAGGGCACCCAGAACAAGATGTTAACTTTTACTAAGGTAAAAACGAATCATGACTTCTAACGATCTTATAAAAAACTAAATTGAACATAAATGATGATGGAAACCCTGATTTCAATTTTTTGTTTTCTAGTTGATGGAGAAGTTGGCACCTCAAATGCCTGGAGACAGAAAATCGACTGAAAACAAAGTCAGAGTTTGTTTAACCACCAATAAATGTTTCGTCAAGGTGCGTTTTCCACCTCAAATCTTCGTTATTATTATAATGAATTGATAAATTATACCACAATCATTTAACAATGTTATTGCCTCACTCCAATCATGAAGTTGTGCCCGAGTTGTTCCTGTTTTGTTTTTTTGTTAAGCAACCCCTTTAATTCCATCAACTCATTCTGTGTTTTATTTATTAGGTTCCAGTGGTTCCAAATTTACCATCCAGTAAAAGGAACTACTGGAAACTGGACACGGAACACATCACAGGGAAGATGGCGCGTCGTCATTTCAAAGGGCTCCTGCAGCTCTTCCCTGAGTTGGTTGCCAAAATTAAGATGGAAAACGATGCCAAACGACCAGAAGCCCGCGCACATGTCCGACCCAGAGCTGGTCAGAAGTTCACGGGCGCGTTTGCCATCGACACCATCCTGGAGAGCGCAGGTCCTTCTGAGGAGGCCCCTGGATCCGAAGAGGCGCGTCAGCCCCCCTCTGCGCAGGCTCCGCCTCAACATTTTCCCATCTTCCCTGTAGATGGCGGTATACACCGTGAATTTACCTTTAACATGTGCAGCAATCCGTTGTTCCTGGTCCCCACTGAGATGCTGTTCCGATGTCACACTCAGCCTTGGCCCCTCTGTCCTCCCCCAGCTTTCCCTCTCTACCCTTAAGCAGCCACCCGTTTCCTTGCGATTTAAACCTACAAGAAACGTGAGAAATTTGATACCTTTTTTTATTTTTTTCTGAGAAACATGAAACATGAAACAAGCAAACGAACAAAAAAAACCCACAAAACAATAAATTGTAAACCAAAAAAATAAATAAATTTCCCCCTGCATCCCAAACCTTCTGTTTTTTTTCTTCCTCTGACATTATAAAGAACAGCAGAGTAATTTGGTTTAAAGTTGAACTTCAAGCCCTGTTTGAAACTGTGGTCACCCTACATTGTGGTTGATGTAATGCCAAGTTGACTGACCACAGAGACAAGGTTAAGTTGCGTAAACTGATGATGAAAACTATTTGCTTTTCTTTATTTGGAAAATCTGTGACAGTACATGTTCTGGCAGATGACCTCTATCTGAGTGTGTGTCTCTTAACTATTGGGCCGCAGTTTGCATGAAGATACAAGGCAGCTATTCACAATAAAAGAAGAAAAATGAACTAAACTGGGTTTAGAGTGATAAGCCAGGTGAATACCAGGCAGCGGACAATAGATAAATAGCAGACTTCCTGTCATGCACTGAAGGAATGACTCAGATCAGCAATTGATATTCATGTACCCTTATTCATGTTTTTTTAGTGCTCTAATTCATTGTGCTTGATGTCAGGTTACCTCAAGTGAACCTGATAAACAGGTTATTGAAAGTGTGTCAAGCTGTAAACTGCTGCAAATTTCAAGAAATTCTAGAGATTTTTAAAGCTTGGGGACACAAAAAACACCAGAGACTGCAGACGAGTGGTTTTAATGATTTACGATGGATGTCATGCCAATGAAACATCTGGTTCACATAAAAGTTGGAACAATTTTTTGTGTTAGAGAATTTGCACATACAGAATAAATGTCCACTTAGATCGAAACCCCACACGCTATAAAAATAATGTTTTATGAGCTGTCCAAAATTCTCCTTTCTACCTTGTTCAGTCTCAGAGAAACTTCTGCTTCAGACTTAACGTTGTATTTCATTTTTGATTTTAAAAGACAATGATATTAGCATTTATTCATTTTGAGTTTGTACTTGACAGCCCTGATCAAGATCAGGCATTTCTTCACAGAAAGCACAGAATGGGAGTTTTTCCTTGTAGCTGAAGGTAAGTTTGTCATGAGGAATGAAGAGAAGATAAGTGAGGTCACCATTTGGCATTGATGGCCATGACACACTGGGATTACTGGTGGACGGCCTAGATTGTAATGCAGCCCCCACCCCCACCCCCCAGTTGACTGGTTAGCTGAGATTACACTCAGAGAGCCTGGCAGTCAGACAGAACAGATGAGCATGTGACTGACTGGGAGAAACACTGAGACGGAGCACAATGAAACACTTCTCTTCCCTTTTCTACAGTGCATCTCTTTATGGACATTCATATTATATCCACTACTTCCTGGAATGAAAAAGAGCTTGAGCTCACAAATTATTTGCATTAAATGCATGCAACTCCTAGATTTTAATGCGACGCATACTATCTCATCCATGTTGGTAAATCAGAAAATATAGGAGTTTAGACTGAATAAAAATAGCATTTCTCTGTGTGTCCATTGTTAAGGATGGCTTGTTTACTGACTGAGAAACCTGTGTTAAACACTAGGACTACCAGGATTTCCTGGAATTTCTGTAGCCAACCTGATACTAGTCAAGAGTACTTAGTTGGTTTCAATTAGCATCAGTTCATCTGTAAATTAGGCCATTACTTGAAAAAGCAGTTAAGTGTGCGGGGGAGGGAAGCCCACTGCACTGAGGACCCCCATTGAATTTGCTGTAGAGGCCATTGTAGCTTTGGATCCACCAATTTCCTGAATTTCTGCATGTTGTGAGTGTTGTTTTTATCATAGCGCAGTGGAAGTGCCCCCTCCAGCTAAAAAAAAGCTGTCCATTTGTTGTAAAAACATATTTTCTGATTGCCACTGGCTCTCACGCCGTGTGTGTGTGTGTGTGTGTGTGCGTGTGTGCGTGTGTGTGTGTGTGTGTGTGTGTGTGTGTGTATGTGTGTGTGTGTGTGTGTGTGTATGTGTGTGTGTGTGTGTGTGTGTGTGTGTGTGTGTGTGTGTGTGTGTGTGTGTGTTTCCGGTTAATCCTAGACAGTTGCTCAGCAGCTTGTATACATGTAGGCCAGGCAACACCATGGGACGCTGCAGCACTGGGGACAAATGCTCTAATTTTAGCTCTTCCACTTCCTCCCATTCAACTGCAGGGTTGCTACTGAAATTATATCTGTGTCATTGTGACTTATATGTCACACGTTTGCAATTACTTGTAAAAAATGCTATATACTTGTGAACTGCAATTTAATCCCATGAGCATACTATAAAATAGTACAAAATACATTTATATGAGTACTGTAGTACAATAACAGCAATGCTCAGCTATGGAAGAGGTGTGCAGATGCCTTTCTGAATATAAAGTCATTATAAAGCAACATAAAGTTAATAAATAACAAGTAAATGTTACAGTTAGAATTATTTTATTAAGAAGGCATTCATAACACATCTAAAGGAAAATAATGATCTATTATTAACTCTGACAAGGAGGTTCTGTTTTCATATGGGCCTGTTTTTTTCACACATACACATACAAGTGTTCCACAATTTTGCTTAATCTCCTAGAAAATAATTCATTCATCATGAAAGGTGTTAATGGTCGTGAGAGTGAATAGACATGTGCAGATCTAGATGAACCATAAACCTAAATCCAGAGCTGGATGTGCAATAACTAAATCAGGGAAAGACATTTAGCTACCTTAAATTGTATTTGTTTTTTCTTCATACATTTCAAGCAAAAGATCATTACATGATGTATGTACACAATTATATTTACTAGACAAATGTGTAGTATTTCTTTCTTTTACAAATGATAAATGTTTTATTTTGAAACAGTCAACTTTTTGTTTTTTTTTCCCCCCAGCTTTTTTAAAATTTAAATTTACTTTATGGACCCCCGTAGGAAAATTATTAAGAAATGTATTGTTTACACTACAGTACAACCCTTGGAACTGTAATTTGAAAAGATATATGAAGTTAAGTGTAAAAAAAAAATCTGTTCCATTGTCCTGCATTGATGTTATCAGAGCACTTTATTCTTTATTTTATTCTAAGATCATGACAAACTGTCCTTCCACTTACATTGAGTACATATTAAGTCTGCCACATTGTATGAATGAACAGCATTTTAACAGTTTAATAGGGAATGAGTCACTGACAGTGACTCAGCGTCACCGTCAGTGACTGACAAGACACTGTCAGTGTCTTAGAATGTACTCACAGTTTGTCCCGATGTGAGAAATACATTCTCTCTTATATGTGATTTATTTTTTTCTAAGGGGTCTTGAATCTGAAATAAACTATTTTTAGGGGAACTGCTTTATTGGGGACTGGGGAGAAAGTCATCTGCCCAACGGTTGACGAGTAATGGACCTCAAACTCGATGGCATTATGCTGGTGCTGTGCTGATGGTGTGACATTGTCTCTTGTGTGCAGAGTTTCTGGAAGACAAAGACGGGACTGTTCTGGACTAGCCAGAGATTAGCCCTGATCTAAACCCCATGAAAAACATGGCGTTGGTTGAGAGAGCGATAGCAATAGGATAACATCATGCAGTTTGTACCTGTCCGTGCGGAAGAGGATTACTGCTGTAATCAGTGGTGATGGGATGCACGTATTGTGTAAGATAATGTTTACTCCAGTTGCATCACCTGTGATAGATGATGCTTGTGTTTTTGTTTGGTTCCCCTTGTTTTAGTGACTGATTAGATTAAGTAGATCATTACAAGTTAATAAGAAACAAATTACTGGTTGTTTTCATATTAAGCAAGTGAACACCACAGAGCCTTTTTTAAATCTCCTTGGTTCACTTCTATACACACAGTCAAGGGGTTTGACATGAATTGCATGACAGAAATCAATTAATTCATTAATTACAGTCATTATTGCTCACAATAAATAATGTAACATATTTGGATCACCAGTGTACACATATATTAACTATAATAAATTAATGTACTTGCTATTTAGTTATTTTTTGTTGTATCCATGGAAACATGCTTCTTTGGGTGACTCTGAAGGTTGCCATTTGTATCAGAGCATGTCTCACAAAAATTACATTTTAGCATCAAATTTTAGTTTTATCTAAGTAATTTTATTTATGGCAATTTCATTTTTGAATTTGCTCTATTTTGTGTAAATGAATAAATATAAACTTCAGACTTGTAAAATGATTATTGGTGCATTTGTTGAGCTTCTTTGCAGAATCTAGGTGGTGTTATGTCTTTTTCAGATAATTCTTAGTTATTCCGGTAACTATCAGAACATTAACAATTCTAAACTGTAAATAAAGTTAATCATCTTTACTGAACTCTCTTCTCATCCCTGCCATGCCCTGAAAAAGCATTGCCTACTGGAGGTTTTTTAAAGGCGTGGCTCTGTTTGGAAGAATGTCACTAAATAAACACGCTCTTCTTTGGCATTCCTTCACGACAATCAATCAGGGAAGTCACGTCGAGCTCGTCTTCCTCGTCCCGGTTCCTCCCTTCCAGCCCACAGCTGATGATGTCATCGATAATCGTCTGTAAAGACTGTTAAATCAGCACGCTGTGGTGCGTTCAGGTACTGCACGTAAAAACCATATACAGTGGCTCAATCCATTTAAACTTTTGTTTTTGAAGGCCATATCACGCTACTTGACACAATTTGCTAATAAATAAGGCCAATGACAATTTTTATAACAATAATTCATTTAAAGGCATCATCTTATTCGTTTCTGCTTTAACCTTTGATCCTACTCTGAACTTTGCCCATCACACGGAGGCCTTTAGTAGAAATTTGGGAACTTTTAAATGCACTAATCATGATTAACGAAACTTAAGTTTTATCTACATTTTTTTAAACTTTCATCAACAAAGCTGACACATGTTTTGTCCTCCGATAGTGTAGGAGTAACCTTTGATTTACAACAGTGGGATTATATTTCCAGCCGTTTGAAGACTCAACATTTGTTTATCCTTTCTACAAGGTTAACAAAGAATAATTAACAGCAGGTTTATGTGGGTCCCCAACCAAATCTTTACTAACTATTAACGATAGCTCAGACTGTGAACGAAGCAACACAGTCACAGGGCTTCGCCCAGAGCAAACTATCAATCATTGAAAATATTGTACAGTATTCACTCCCCTGCAGTCTGGATTGGTGTGCACTATTAACTTAATTTGACAGTAAATTTGTAACTTAAGGACGTATTGCCATTCAAAAAACTCAGTCACAAATAGTTTCATTCCTCCTTCTGTATCACCTTTCATAAAACTTCAAAAGAATGGTGAGGAGGAAAAAAAAAAGTCTGACAGTCCCGTCTTGAAAAAAAAAACCCACTTAGAGATCTCCACTTTTTTTGATTCCATGTATATTATTACATTAATTATATATTTATTGAATGTAATAAATTTTGACAAGTTTGAATATTTCAGCAGGAAGATTAGTTCCTGAAGTTTGTGACTGCTGACAACCTCTGACAATAATGCAATAGTTTGCTTTAAAGGTTTAGGATGAGTCAAATTTCACCCATAGGTGGTCAGACAGAGGTAAAGGGACTGTTTCCTCCTCGTGTGGGTTATGGGTTCATATTATCATGAGTAACGCGTGTTTCCCAAAATGTCAAGGAACTCTTTAAAGGAAAGTCTGCTGTTGACTCTTCCACTGTTTATCTATGTCTATGAGACTCCTTGCCTGCTGTTTCCTTTCCATTATTATTTCTACTGAAGTCCCTCTCCTCTATCCACAACAAACCACCAGAACCATTTCATCTATTTCATACTCACTCTAATAACAGCCAGGTTCACCATTTACATACAAACCATGTTGTTCCGCAGTACTGTACATAAAAAAATGGAGTCCCATCTCCAACACAGCAGTAGCTGTTACCATACTTAAATTAATTATAAGACCAATTAGTTTGATGGGAATTGAATTAAACTATGGGCAGGATGGTGGCACTTTCGCTTCACAGCAAGTCTCTCTACGTGGTGCTGCGATAAACTGGTGACTTGTCCAGGGTGTACCCCACCTCTCACAGCCGGGACAAGCTTCAGCATTAAACCCTGACCCAGATTCAGAAGACCATGAAGATGAGACAATTAAAGATTGTTTTGTCTTAAAGAAAATGACTGCATCAGTGAACCAAGCAGTTACATGAATAACACTTTTCTATACTACTGCGTTCATTGCTCTTGTACTTTGAGTTTATAATCCAATGCATTGCAGTCGCCCAAAAGCTAAAGTTCCTGTCAACTTGACCTTGCATATTTTCCTCAGGAATCAAAACAGAGGCTGATTAGGTGTAGTTTCCACTTTAGGAACTGGTCCAACTTTATCTGTGAGGGCTGGAATGCAGTCCAGCCAGGACTGAATGCAGTAAAAATACTTTATAATTGTACATGCGTAAAATAGCAGTAACACCATGCGTTTTGTAGCACACGCAAAAATGCGTTACCAATTTAACTGAATTTCTTATTCTTCTCCTTTCAGCTTTTTTCTCCAGGGGTCAGCGAATCGGTTGCCTCCATCTAACCCTGTCTTCTGTATCCTCTTCTCTCACACCAACTACCTTCATGTTCACAGGCCTCCTGCCAGTTCAAAACTCAGCATCCTTCTACCAATATATTCACTATCTCTCCTCTGGACATGTCCAAACCATCTCAGTCTGGCCTCTCTGACTTTATCTCCAAGACCTCTAACATGTGCTGTCCCTCTGATGTACTCATTCCTGATCCTATCCTTCCTGGTCACTCCCAAAGAGAACCTCAGCATCTTCATCTCTGCTACCTCCAGCTCTGTCTCCTGTTTTTTCCTCAGTGACACTGTCTCTAGACCAAACAACATCGCTGGTCTCACCACAGTTTTGTACACCTTTCCTTTCATTCTAGCTGAAACTCTTCTATCACACATCACACCTGACACTTTTCTCTTTTTCTGTACACGCTTCTTCACCTCTTTTCCAGACTCTCCATTGCTCTGGACTGTTGACCCTAGGTACTTAAAATCCTCCACCTTCTTGATCTCTTCTCCCTGTAACCTCACTCATCCACTTGGGTCCCTCTCATTCACACACATGTACTCTGTCTTACTGCGGCTAACCTTCATTCCTCTTCTTTCCAGGACAAACCTCCACCTCTCTAGCTTCTCCTCCACCTGTTCCCTGCTCTCACTGCAGATCACAATGTCATCTGCAAACATCATAGTCCATGGAGATTCCTATCTAACCTCGTCTGTCAGCCTCTTTACTGTCCAACCTAGCATACAAGTCATCATAAGCCCCTTGTTTGGCCTTTGCTACCTCTACCTTCACCTTACGCTGCATCTCCCTGTACTCCTGTCTACTCTCCTCAGTCCTCTTGGTGTCCCACTTTTTCTTAGCTAACCTCTTTCTCTGTATACACTCCTGTACCTCCTCATTCCACCACCAAGTCTCCTCCTCTACTGTCCTTCCAGATGACACACCACATACTCTCCCTGATCAGATTAGTTGTAGTTGTCCTCCTGACCACCCAGAGCCTGTCTTAACTCCTTCCTAAAAGTCATGCAACACTCTTCCTTTTCCTTCCTTTTTTTCCTTCCATTACCAATTTAACTGAATTTAACGTCTCCTAATCTTTTACTGCCCTTGTCATGCCTACACAGCTACTGCTACATAGATCTAAAATATAGACAAATCTAAATAATGCACAGTGTAGAAAGCAATGCAGTGTCTTACATCATTTTTGTTCTATTGTGTCTTCAGTACTCACTCTGTCATGACATCTAAAAAAACACACCAATGATAAAGACGAGGCGACAGTACAGAATCTAACAAATAATACTGGAGGTCTGGGAGGATTAGGTCCACTCGTTCTTTGTTTATCTTTTCTTAGGCAACAATGAATGCAGGCAGCTTGTTCATACCACCACTCCCCTTGCATTTCTGGCTGAATTTCACTTATTCACTAATGTCCTCATGATATTCTTCTGAAGGACACAGGAGTGGAACTTACCGAATGTCAGTCGACTGTATAAAATAATTTTTTTTGGTTAAGTTCAGCAGTTAAAATACACGAAAGAGCACATGTTAATTAGTTACAAGTCTTGTGACTTTGCTTTCTGAGAAAACACCAAACATTCTTTATGCATTTTTAAGATAGGCCTTTAATAATTAGATAGACTTATTCCACACACTGCTTTTTGAATGTATCAACAGATTTTTGACAAATTTCAGGACTCGAAATAACTTTAAATTGTTTTAAACATTGACCTGCATTTGACAGGAGTAGAAATAGACTAAGGGGGTGTGCTCCCATTCCTTATTTGACCAGTTAGTTTAACCTTTGTCCCCAGGAGCAGTCAGACCAAACAAACTTCATTGTAAAGCTTTACTGTTTAATGATGACTGTTGTACAACAGCAACATTTACTCAGTCATTCAGTACCAACCTTATCAACATCAAGAGAAAAGAGGACAGTCTTATCGCAGTTATTGCACCTTATTTAGATTATCAACATCGAATGTAGGACAGGATAAGAAAAAAAAATTAATATTGGAACCATGCAGAAGCTTATTGAACAGGATGTTGCTCGATCAATTAAAACGCATGGGTGTTGTTAGTAAGGTTTATGGGACAACAAACCACAGCTATCATATACAAGAGGATTACAACAAGCACTGTCTGCAAAGGGAAAAGATATGGCTGTTAATCAAAACATGACTAAATAAAACGTGAATGGGATGGAACATATCATCTTTAGTCTTTAAAGAAATAGTTTCACATTTTGAATATGTGCTTGTTCACTTTCCTATGAGAGTAGATGAGAAGGTCGAAACAAGCTGTGTAAGTGTCTGTTCAATGTGAAGATGGAGTCAGGAGTGTGTTAGCAAACCTGCTCAAACAAGGGAAAACTACTGGCTGGTTGCTGAATATGTTAAACTACTAACACATACTTTGTTAGTTAGTTAGTTGCATCTATTTTGTTCCCTTCAGAGATCCGTTTCAATAAGCAGGGTTAACAACCCTGCAGCCCAGGGTAAGTTCACCCGGAATTTAGCAGGTGCGACACAACTCTAATAAGGCAATATCAATGGAGCCACAATTTGACGAGTCAGCATGACGACGGACAAGAAGCGCTCCGCGCTATACTAGAACAAAAAGTTGAAGTATAGATTTTAATGTACACATATGCCGAATTCGAGTACATTTTTGGAAGAAAAAGCAACGTTTCGTCCTGCAGTGACCGCGGTTGAAGCCACTGCTTCAGTGTCAGGGGTCAACAGCCTCGGCTGCCATAGGTAGCCCCTGTCCTCCAGAAAAAAAGCCATCAAAGTGTCCTGTGATGTATAGTGGATATATTTAAGTGGATTAAAGGACAGAGACAAGTAAGTTACTGCAAACCTTTATGTTACTGACCATGTTACAGTCTATTGCTCAGGTAAGACTCATCATACGTCCGTGAGTCAGGAACCGACCCAGAACACCTTACCTCCACATCAGAAATGTAGTCTGTAGCTTCACATACGATCTGAACAGATGTTAGTTTATCTATGATGCAACCTTTAACATGTTTAAACAGTAGTCAATCTCCATGACCGCGCACGTTTATGCTGGGACTGGACTTCCTGTTCACATCATCAGCTTCATTATGTGAGAGAGCCTTGGAAAATCCTAAAAGAAATTGAAGTTACTAATCCAATTCTGAGGTTGCAACACAATGTCATTAAGAGAATATAATTTCCAACTAATTTATCAAATTTCTGCATCATTCACCTGGAATCCTGTGGAACTCTTCCTTGATGATTCTGACTGTTTTATCTCCAGGGAAATTGACAAACAATCTCGGGCTCCTCCTCTGACTCTGGGTTAAATACCTCCCTTTGAGTAACTGGAAACCCTGGTTTTCCCTGATTTCAGGGTTAACTTATCCACTAAACCTGCTTTGTGAAACGAACCTCAGGTTCGCTTCCCATTTATTAACAGACTCAGAATATTTAACAAGAAACAAAACTGGGCCAGACATTGCAGGTAATGATTGAGCAGGACGCCACACTTAACCATTGACAGTTTTTTTTTGTTAATAGAAAAGAAACACAAATACTTTCCTACGTGAAATCCAGTACAATTTCATGTGTAGCGCTGTTGTTGACCTGACTGGTTGAATCCAGCCTGGAGGAGGACCATGTTGTGAATCGGTGAAGAACAGATGTCATGAAACAGCCCATAATCATGTTATATTTATTGTAAATATATTTGGTGCTCAGCTATAGGGACCAGACTGGTTGGGTTTTGACCCCCAGGGCCACAGGCTGTCTATCTACTGTTTGCAGTAGGCAGCGGTTCATCATGATCATGAACTTAGAAATCAAACATCCTTCAACTGAGTGACTCCTAACTGGCACACAGCAGAGAAGCAGTTTACACAGAATTACTGCTGGATGTAGAGTTTACTATTTTATTAGAGGAACTGTCATAAAGGGAACGAGAACAGAAAGACGAGAAAAATAACAAACAGAAAAATCTAATTTCCTGTAAAACTCCTTCACAGTAGTTCATTCCTGTTATGGTCGTTCTGAGTACGTGTTGTGATTTAACACTAACTCATCCAGCAATTTCTTTGTCTTTACCTATTTTACAATGTTCACAAGTATAATCTTAGCTTTATTTTTATCGACATAAATAAAATACATTAAACGAACCTCGAAGCTTAATGATAAGAGAACATATTAAGAAGCCAACAGCTAGCTGCCTACAAACACTGCAATCAGCCAGGTGAAAGTCCACTTGGTTTATCAAGCAATGAGACACTGTGGCCCAAATATGCTGCACTTGATCGCTCACTTTGTTTCACAATGATAGCTGGACAGAGAGCATGGAGCCAGCCACATGATCTCTTTCACATTCACTATACTGTACATTGTTTTCATGCACTGGCATATCTGAGTGAATAATTTCTGTTTGAATTTCCTCTATCCTTATTTCTTGATGAATTTTCTTAATGTTCAAAGTCTGACATCAAATTAGCAGTGTTTTTTGTCATCCAATGCCTCTGTTGTACAATGTGGTCCAATCAGAGGCCTCACATTACAAGCCCACAGTGCGTCTATTGTATCTTGACAAGGACCTTTCACACACTCGTCGCCAAAAGTAGCGCTTATTGGCCGATTTGCAGTGTTAGACACAAGACTTGTGCAGGTGTTGAAATTTCCATGTAAAATCCATGACTGTAGCACATGCTTTGTAAGGATCTAAAATCACAAACTCTGTAGTTTGAAGATGTGTTGGACATTTATATGCACAAAAGTTAAGCACTGTGATGACACATGTTGTGTGCATGTGAAAGTGTTCCAAACCACAAAATAGGTGATTCTAGAGAAGTGAGTTTCAGAAGATTACAGTGGGTAATTTAGTCGACGATACCGTCACGCTGTGTTCCTTCCGTGGTATTTACTGTTACACCTGTACGACAGCAGCTGCACACTTAAGGGAGGGTGAAGAGCTTCCTACAGCAGACTCATCTTCTCTTGGCTTCAAATCATGTCTGGGGTGGCTGGCCGCATTCCTGACTCCTCACCTTATGCAATCAGAAAATAATTCATACATTGTGAAATACATCTTCTGCTGTGAGTGTGAGTAAAAATGGTTCTTGTAATACATTGGTATGAAATGATATGCAAGCAGCCTTGCTGTGCTTCCTGTCCACACCCCATGAATTCACAGTGAATGAAGTCGTAGTAACCCCCCCCAGAAGTCAGGACAGCAGTGACAATGCACAGAGAGTAAAGACATCTGATACTTCCACACAAACCTCTTCCAGCAGTCGTGTGGACAGAAAAAAAACAAACAGCCACACCCAATGATAACTAGAACAAGAAAACAGAAAAGACAAGTGAGAGTTTAAGTAGAGATGAGTAGACATGGAAGTCTCACTGACAGATTAGTTGTAGTTAGAACAGCGGGTGGGGAGGGGGGTTATAACTTTATATCATGAGGGCTCATCTGTGTCCTCAGCTTCCTCATCATGCAACTGCTGGAAATAATCAAACTCCTGTGTCAATCCCACAGCTGCTGTTGCCCAATAGACAGTGCAGCAGGGAAAGTGGGCCGGCCTGCGCGCCCCAAGGCTTTATAAAATTCCCTCATACATCCGCCTTGCGCTTCACGGTGTAAACAAAGAAACACTTTTTGCCAGTGGTGTGCGTCCTGCGCAGTTTGAAGAGCGGGGGGAAGAAAAAAAAAAAGTTTTGCGAACTTGGAAGTGCTCAGATCGGGGAAAATTCGAAGTTAAAACAGGTAGGATTTCGAATCCAATCCGTTTTTTTTTTTTTTTTTTTTTTTTCCCAGAGAACTGGACGCTTGTCTTCTGCATGTGTTGGCTGGTTTTGTCAGCGTGTCGAGACATGTTGCGTGTTCCTGTCTGCGTCAAGGAGATGTTTCAACTCACGTCCCACAAAACATAAAGCAACTTATTTGGTTCTTTGATTTAATGATTTGCAGATCTAGAAAATGTGAGTTATGTAAAAACATATTTCTAGAATGATGACGCGCGTATTTTTGTGGTAAGGTGAGGCGCTCCAGTCTCTGACGCGTGTACTTGGAAGAGGATCAGAGGTTATAGGGTTTTTCTTTTTACGCTTGGCGCACCCAAACAGGGAAGCGTTTGTGATAAATGGAACCTACATGAGCATTGTAATGCCAAATTATTAATTACAAATCCTCTTTTAATGATAGACTCGATATAAAACCAGCTAAGTTAACATACTTGCATTTTGGCGAGTGAAAGGGGCTTTAACACAATTAATAAGTGATTGATGAGTAAATGATTGAAGTGATGTCCATCTGCAAAAATAAAGTATACTTTGTTGCTTCTTTTGTTTTTGAATCTGCAAATTAAAAACAGAAACCAAAGAACCTGATCTCTGGTGTTCTGTCTTAGCCGTGGTGGTTCTAGAAGAAACAGATCACAAGAATTGCTATTGAGCAATGGTCCTCCCAGACCACTCTGACACCCTCCTCATAGATTTACTGTAACACCGCAGAGTCCCTGTCAACATTTTGATATCTCTTACAATCTGAAAATGTAGGTCTGAGTCAGCTTAGTCCACCAGGCCTGCTGCTGCTCTGTTGATGTTTCAAAACCAGGGATTTAACAGATTAAACGAGTTCCCAAAGATTAGGAAAGCAATCATTGTTTCTGCAGATGGATGCGGCGGCCCCCTGCACTTATAAACTGCATCAAGTCGATGGAGGAAGGATGACCCGGCCCTGGTTCTGGCTCACCGATTATAAACATAGTTTATAGTGGTGTCATATCTCAAAATTTGTAATAATGCATTTTTGCTAAAGTGTTTCCCCTTCTCAGCTCAAATCATATGATCTTTTTGCTACCTTTAATCATCAGACAATCAAAAAAAAAAAGGCACCTTTTCAGGAATTGACATTTAAGTTAAATTATATTCATGGGATTTGTTGAAGCTTGAAAAATAAGTTGGATTTTGAGTACAGAAGTCCTGTAATGACAGTTAATTTAACTGTTGCGCCTCACTTACTTTCATGAGACTTCAAGTCAAACAGATGACCATTATTTCACTAATCATTGCAGTGCGTTCGTCTGCTGATATTGTGCTATCCATTTCAGATCGTCCCGAGTCTCTATCCTCCCCCTGTTTCCTGTTCATGATTGCATAACAAGGTCTCACTTCTGCCAAACCAGAGATGTTTGAGTGAATAGTTTGCCTTTTTCCCCCCCCACAAGAACTGGTTTGGTGTGATTAAAGCTGTCACCAAGCCAGTTTGGAATTAACCTATGCTGTAGAAACCCACCCCTACCTTGGTGAAGAGAGAGAGAGAGAAATAGAACAGCAAAGAAACACTTCATGTCCCAACTGTAGATCATGTGTTTATTTTAAATCATCTATGAAGTTAATGTGAAAAATTGTAACATAAGAAATGTCAAGGCAGCTGCAATCATATCTCATTGCTTTGGATTTGGATCCCTTGGGTTTAAACTAACACACCTCCCTCCCCCTTGGCCAGGTGAAACATTAGCTAAGCAATGTGAACGGTTGGAGGCGCACTGCTGGTGTAAACAGCAGGCGACCTAGTTGCCTCAGTTCACTCCCCCAGCCAGACTCTCTCTGCTGCCAACCTGCTGACAGGTGGCATGGTATGCATGTACCACTGCGTTCCTCAAGTGGTTGGTAAATAATGGTTAATTAGCTGTCTCTGGTCTGATGTGATGTGTCGGCATCAGGAAGTCATTTCTTTCCCCTCCCCCACCTTTTTTTTTTTTCCCCCCTGACCTGAAACGTCCCCGGGCCTTTCATTTTGTAATTCATGAACAAGCCCTTTTCTCACATGGCTGTGGAATCTCACCGGGGGCTGATTTCATGTCCTCTCTTACAAAGCTCCCGCAGTGTGGTGGTGGCGGCCATGTTTTTTGAGAGCCTCAGCAGAAAAATGAACTGGTTGTGTGATACTCTTCCTCTGTGCTATTGTGCGATCTGGTTTGCTCCGGTCTCTGTTCTCCCTGACAGTGTGGTGTATGCGTGTGTCTGTGTGTGTGTGTGTGTGTGTGCATGAGTCAAGGGTGTATTCTGCTGTGCAAAACATCTCCGCATTATAAAAGTAATGAATGACTTCCTCTAAAAGGACTACCTTGCTCTGATGAGCACGCCACTGGTCCTGTAGGTTGATCAGTTTTCTGCTGGTGATTAGGTTTCTGCTGGTACCGGTAAACAAAGGCGAACAGAAACAGAGTGCCGAACAGATATATGGAGTCTGGAAGGAGCAAACACAGTTGATCGCAAGCAAGCAGAAACCAAGACAAATGGAAAAGGAATGTGCAGAACACACAGAGCTAGAAAGCCAACAGAGGGGGAAGTGAGGAACTGGGGTGTGTTGGTGGGGACCATGGGTGTCCCTTCAGCAGGGAGGGAAAGGAAGACAAGGCTCTGGTTTTTAGGAGCTGCTGGTTCCAACAGACAAAGAGACGTCTGAACTGACTGATTTGCTTTGTATGCAGAGCCGTCGTCTCCTTGATCTCCAACATTTAGACACATGATAGAAGTCAGTGTCTGGATTCTCTCTTTTCGTTTTCCTGCTTCAACTTTTACCTCTTTGGGTCATGAGTTTGTCTGTGTCTCAAGGTGTGGTGGCCCATCATGTGAACCGCCGAACTCGACACAAGTCTCTGCATGCTCCTGTCTCTCTACACCTTTTGTGTGCGTGACTGTGCTCACGTACCTTATTCATGTCCTTTTTTTAAAATAAGTGTCGTGTAGTTAAGAAACACACCCGTTCTAATGTTCAAACAGTGGCCCCATCGAACTTTGCCTCACTTTTATGAGGTTTACGATCCTGTGTGAAATGATAACATCTCAGCCCGTTAATATTTTTTTGCGCAGCACATGTGCGTTAAATACAGTTACTGCAAGAGCAGGCAGATACAATCCAGAAACATACTGCATATTCATGAACGTTCTCCTGTAAATGAAACTTTTAAGGGATGTAAAAGATGCTAATGATGTAGCTTGTGTTACCGCAGTACATAGTATTTCACAATCTATGGCTCAAACGGCAAAGTGCTGGAAGGCCACAGAAAGGGGCTTTTTGGGGTCCTTATGTGCATGGGTACAAAAAGATCTTTGTAATAAATATAACTAAAATATAAACTGGAATAAAATCAAACCATTTATCATTTACAATGCATACAAGGTCCAGACAGCAAGAGACTTCATTGCATGTGCAAGAAAAAGAACCAATGGAGGACAAAAGCATTCCAAAAAATTTTTGTTTTATTAACCTTTGCTCCTCCTAGGAATGTTAGCCCAATGGGATGACCAGTTCACCAATTTGGAATGACAATTAGCTGCTATTGCAGCACTGTGGGTATGATACAGGTTTATAATGCAACAATATCAAACTGATGTTGGAAAGGGAAAGACAAAGAAAAAGGGAACGAGAGTTTCACGTCCAGGATCAGACCTTATTAAACATCTAGGATCTCCTACTCGCTGTAGTAGAATGGATGACTGAATGGATGATGAATGATGTTTGACTTCCACTAAACATGCTGTATGATGGGAAACACAGGCTATATGTACTTGAAAATGACCCAGAAAAACAAGACGTTGGAATTCTAAATACCAAATTCCAAAGCAACAGCAATTAAAATATTTTCTCATTAACACCTGTACACCACCCTTAGATGACTGAGTAAAATCAATCAGTCTGTCATTAACTATCTAAATCTGCCTTTCCTTTGTCATGAGCATCAGGTGCTACAGGTTCAACTAAGGACACTCAGATCTCTGACAAGGAAAAAAAAAGTCCCAAATTCAGATGACGAGACGCTCAGCTATTCAGACTGAGCTGTCAGAATGACTCCCTTCAGGGTTTTCCTATTGATAAAAGAACTGTAAAAACAAACAACCTGGTTCCATTATCTATTTCAAAAATCAGTGATTTTAGCATGGCAATATTGATGAATATCTGTAATAATTCATCCATAACTGAGGACGACAGCCAGAAATTTGCATAACAATTTGTGATATAGCAGAAATTCCATGAATGCTCAAATGAATGTTGAGAACTCGTTCTTTTTGGCTGAGGTGACCAAATCACTGCCTAAACTTTCTGATTTCTCTCTCACCAGGCTTTGCAGCTCTTTGAAATGGAGGAGATCCAGGTTATTGAGTCCAAACCCCTGCTGGTTGACAGGGACTTGGCGGTATGTACTCTGTACTCCAAACACAACCAAGTCTGAAATAGACATTTTACAACTATTTATTTTTTTAACTGTGCAAGAAATAATGGATGGAATACATGTGCAACGTATATTTTTCAAGCTACTGTGGTAAGAACTTGGAGAGGAAAGCAGTGAAATTCTTAAGATTAAAATACAGCTGTATACAATCATATGTATGCCAGTTTTGTTTTGTTCAAACAGGCAATAAGCCAGTCTGACAGAGCAAGTGATTTTTAAGCACATAGCAATTTGTGAATTTTTTGATACCTCACATAAAGCTATCAGCCATGTTTATATCATCCAAATATTTTCTATTTTCATTTCAACATCCTGTAAGATTCTCTTACAAGATGTTGAATCTCTTCAAGTACAGTAACAAACATATGATTATCTGAATCCTAATTTTCAAAATTGCTCATTTTGTAATTTGTTTTTGTTCTTCTTCTAAAGCAACACAGCATGAATAGACTTAAGGGAATTTTATTGTACACCTTGACTTAGTTGTGAAGATATTAGACTCACCTTTGTTCGATTTGCCCCAGGCTTCAAAGAACAAGGTGGAATCATTAATCGCTTGCTTACAACTACTGTATAATGATATGCAGTATAGGACATTACTGCTTTGATTGTATTTATTTTTTATCACTTTCCTCGTTTTTTTCTTCCAGGGCCTGAGAGAAGCCGTCCAAAAGCTTGTTATCAAGGTGAGATTTGCACAAACAAGACATACGATCCAGTATTTCCCCCAAGGTTTTGAACCCAAACTGTATCATTTGAAGTTGGTGGGACTTCCACTGGTTCACTATTCACTATTTACCTGGTCTGGCACCACCTAGTGGTTGAAGAGAAACACCCGGCCTCTGAACAGCAGCGCCATCACAGTGGATCATTAATCATGCTGATGACCTTTCATCCTCTAGGATTTTATTAGGACTGAAATCTAATTGGGCCGCCACTAATTCACTCAGTGACTGCAAATGATAAAACACACTTTGGAGTGGATTTGTCAAACTTTTCACTTGCCCCTCCACACTCAAATGCACACAAACACGCACGCACACACACACACACACAAACACACACACACACACATACACATTTTTATTGAGTATTGTGGATGTTGCAGAACACTGTACAGGGCTCAGACCCCTGATCCGCAAGGCAGTCTTGGTATTAAGCATGTGTCCTATCAGCTTCAAAGACACACTGACCTTTACCTCTAACATAATGACTCTTTTAAAGTTAGAGTGCGTGAGCTTACAGGTCATCTGTTCAGCCACATGTTTATTTGTGATAAGGATTTACTCCAGACATTCATTGAGCCTCCTGGATGCATTCACAAACAACGGTGTGCAGTTGCAGACGTGCGCTCTTGCAGGATTATCTTGTCTGTGCAGCTTACGTGCTCATGTACTGCAGAGGCGGAGGGTAGGTGGAGCAAGGTGAATCCTCGGATGTTTACATGTACATTACATCCAGTAAACAGGTTACACGCCTCTCCAGGATGTTCCTTTTAGAGTAGATCCAATGAAGTCCGAACTGGTTAAAAAAAAAAAAAAACCTGACAGGTCATGACATATTTTACATGACATACAGGTCAGGTCACCATCTGACCTAAGTCTACAAACATAATTGGATTTTCATCTTCTATTTAGGTTAAAATATAGGTTTTATGCAAATACAATTTTTTCTATAACAACATTGTTGTGACAATGACCGTTTTATCTTTTTAAGCAAAATGTTTCTGACAAAAAGTTGGACTTAAGAAATATAATTTAGGTCACATTTGACATTTTAAAAAAATTCATATATAGCATTACTTGAAAAATATTTTTTTGTGTGGAATATATTCATATTCCCCTTCCTTTAATCATTCAACATATTCTCCCATTGATGAACATCCAACACTTACTCATCATAACGGTTCAGTTGCCAATGCTCCTCTGTCTGGAGTTTTGTTGATCCAATTTAGGGATCTCCTCGTTCAGAGTTAGCTTGTTTTGACCAGCCTGCATGCTCCATGGGAGTCCAGCAGCTTAGGCTAACTGGTAAGTCGGGGTATAAAAGCTTAACCCTCAGAGGCTTTACCAACATTTGGATCTACAGCACTGGGAGCAAGTGCAACTCCACCTATTGAGTAGCGAGCAGCAGTGAACTCTGGTTCTACAAACATGGTGTTGGAGGGTTCTGACGTGGAAATGATTGTCGTCACTGAAATTGAAGTGACTGTGAGTAGATTAACATTGAATTATTTGTGTGTACAGTGGTAATTTTCATATTACCCCTTGGATTGTGGAATCTGTTTTCAAAGCAATTACTATATATTTAGACATTCATGAGGCTTTTTTGGAAGGAATTGTCTGGATTTTAATCATTTTTAAAACATTTATTGTTTCGTTTTTAATTTGGTGTTTAATAGTTAAAGCTTAAATTTTGATTCCATGAATAAAATGAACCAAATGCATAAAACAAGAATAAAGATCCTCTTCATTCGGGTCATATCGGTTAGGACATGTGAATATGATCTTGTTGGAAATATTACTCTGTTGCTTAACAAAGTTTTCTGGTGCGATTTTTGAGCATGAAGTTGTTATTTTTTTTATTACATACTGATTTTAATCCCCGCAGGGAAATTAGTGAAATTAGATGAGTGAAATTAGAAGTTTACACTGAATTTGATCAAATTACTCTCTAACCGAGTGAATTTGGAAAATTAATGAGTTTAATTTTCTTGCACCTATAGGAACATGATGTGGAGACTCCTTATGGAAGGGTGCATTGTACGATGAAGGGGATTGCTAAGGCTGAGAGACCATTCCTCCTCACCATGCATGACATTGGACTGAACCGTAAGCCTGGCTCCTTCTGCAGATTTAAGTGAAACATATGTTGTTGTGCTTAAAGCCTGACCCATTTTGAAACACCAAGCTTGCGCCAACTGGGTTACTCAATTAAACTTCACACTGTTAAGTCTACTACATTACCGTATCAAACATCTTCCAATAACTACCCTGATTTGCATGATGATGAGCTGGAACACCTGCGTGTCGCGCATTATAAGACACACTTATTATTTCTACTTAAAAGCTAAGGGTCATTTATGCGCCTCATTCCAGACAAAACCTGCTGGGACACGCTGTTCAACCACGAGGACATGTCGGAGATCACGCAGCACTTTGCTGTTTGTCACGTTGATGCCCCTGGGCAGCATGAGGGAGCTAACACCTTTTCCACTGGGTGAGCCAGACACACAAACACAGTCAGAACACACACACACACACACACACACACACACACACACACACACACACACACACACACACACACACACACACACACACACACACACACACACACACACACACACGCACACACACACTCGCATGCACTTAATATATGCCAAGCAGTCTGTGACCTTTGACTCGACAGGTAGATCACAGCGGATGTACTTAAGACGACCTAGTTAGGCAGGTGTTTTGTTTTGTTTTTTCCTCGAGATGTGTGTTTATCTTGTTCGACCTAATCTCTGCTCCGATTGCGGGACTTTGCCTTAAAGCAGCTCAGACTTATTGTAATATGGAAAACATAATTAAAAACATAGATGACTACTACAAGCTGATATCGACACCATTGATTAACATAAATCACTGATTACATGACAATGATTCTTAAAGTTTGCTGCAATGTTTTCCAGATACGAATACCCTTCAATGGACCAAATCTCTGAGACCCTCCCCTTGGTGTTGAAGCATTTTGGGTACGTTAACCTGCAGTTTTCATCCCAGCAGTTTCCACTCTATTTTAGGATTTTTTTCTTACCTGTTGTTCTAACAGTGTCTGCGTATATTTCACTGCAGACTCAAGACCTTTATTGGAATCGGCATTGGAGCTGGGGCCTACATTTTGACTAGATTCGCTGTAAGTTTTCCATTTTCAATCAGACGTAATGGGTCTGGGGTTTAATCATTTTAGGATTAGCAAAGTCAGCTAATGTTTCTCCTTTTTTGTTGATTTTGGAAATATAATGCTGCTTATTACTTGAGCCTGCTGAGCCACAGAAGCCGAAGGAATGTACTAGATCAGCTCAACACTAACACTGTGCTCAGTAGGAAGTCTCATGCTGTCGACACAAAGCTGACAGATAAACAGCTAAAAGCTTCTTGCACCCTCCACCCCCCACCCCCAATTGTGCACCATTGTGCATTTTATTTATTTAAAAATGTATTAAAAAGCCTTTTTTAACCTTCTGATGTCTGTATGTTACATTAAAGACCCATTGTCCATGAAAATAACATTTAGACACTATTTTAAAATAAATACTGACAAAATATTGCATTTATACATATTGGTCTTTGTGCCTTTTTAGCTGGACTACCCAACCATGGTGGAGGGGTTGATGCTCATCAACATCAACCCATGTGCTGAGGGATGGATGGACTGGGCTGCACACAGGGTAACGTAATGCTAATGCCTCATCCATGCAGATATATAGTAAATTATTTGTATAATTCTTACCAGAAGCTAACAGGAAACTGTGAACTAGTGAAGCTCAGAAGAAATGAATGTTGAGCAAAAGCTAAATTTAGTTTTTGTGTCTGATAACAGCTCAGCGGCTTGACTCATGACCTGCCTGACATGGTCATCAGCCACCTCTTTGGAAAGGTACAGATCCAATTCATCATGATTTCACCCAGATTTCACTCCAGTGGTACAAGGCCGTGTGTTTTTGACTGAAACTTTATAACTGATCACCACAGGAAGAGATCCATCACAACCAGGACCTGGTGGGAACATACCGCCACCACATCAACAGCGACATGAACCAGTTCAACCTGCATCTCTTTGTCAAGTCATACGAAAGGTAAAGGAGATGTGAGGCATTTGCAGAAAGCTCTAAATAAGTTGATTATGTTGGAAGGGAATAAAATGTAACCTTGTCTATAAAATATGTCTCTCTTTTGGTCTGTAGTCGGAGAGATCTGGAAATTGAGAGGCCAGTCCCTGGAAGTCATGTCAGAACCCTAAAGTGAGTCGCTGGCCATCAACAGTAAATTTTTAGCAGTATTATGTTCATTATAAAATCACTAGTGCTGATTCATGCCTTTTTTTTTTACATGTAGGTGCCCCTCTTTACTGGTGGTTGGTGACAACTCTCCCGCTGTGGAGGCTGTGGTGAGTTATGGCATAATTTGCATTGCTTAATACTTGATGATATCACTGATTTCTAATTATATAAGAAACTGTTCAAGAGATCATTTTCTCCCCCACATAGGTTGAATGCAACACCAAGCTGGACCCAACAAAGACCACCCTCCTCAAGGTAAACGTCCTGTCACGTCCTCATTCAGATTACAAAATCCTTGCTGAAACTCATTGGCTAAGACTTCACAGGCTCAGCATTTACCTAGTGACATATTAAACAAGGTTTAGTGAATGCACCCCCAGAAGGCAGGCGCATGTACTGGATGTATGTATGCAGCTGACCTACCTGTGTTGGCCTCTGGCAACCTATTATCAGCCACAACTAGCAGGAACATGGTGTTTGGCGTGCTAAAAAGGGATGCGTAGAGCGTAATAGTGGGGGTAATGGCGTGTGTCCACTGCTGTGCTTATGTACAAAGGCCAGTATGCTAAATGCTAATGGCCTCTTTTTGTGTTTTCCCTCTTCAACAGATGGCTGACTGCGGCGGCATGCCCCAGGTCGACCAGGTGTGTATGTCTGTTTGTGCAAAAGAAATGAAGGGGGGGCTGCAAAACATCTATTAACTATGTGCAGTTGCGTGTGCAGCAATGGAAAAAAAAATCATTGCTGAGGTGCAGATGGACTAGTGGATGGCATAAGAAGGTTACACATAAGAGCATTAACAAGTGGCAGATACAAACCACAGTTGTCAGGTTGTAATCCTCCACCCTGTGCTGCACCTGTTCATAGCAGCTGTCATATCTCACACCCTGGAGGAGAGATTGAGTTAGACAGAGTTACGTAACTTATTGTAGTAATCATGAATTATTTTTTTCTTCTTCTCTACAGCCTGCCAAACTGACAGAAGCTTTCAAGTACTTCATCCAGGGCATGGGATATAGTAAGTACTCCAGAAATTCAAGCATTCTTTTATTTGACTTTACAGAAAGTATGAGTGTGAAAATTCTGATTTACACCTTGACAAGGTGAGTTTTTTGCCACCCTGAGGTGAGATGAAGCCTCAGGCCTCTCGTTGTCCTTATCGCTCCTGGGTGTCAGTTAATAAATGACTTATGTACTCACTGTGGCGCAACTCGAACTCGACTGGAGGTCGACTCTAAACATTTATTGTTTGACAAGATGTACAAAGGACAGCTTTAGAAATGTCGAGATAATGTTCTGGGGTTGTACCAGTCAGCCCTAAATAAGTTATTACTATTCATGGACAGCCCTTACTAATACATATTTTTATAAATAAATATATATTGTATTGGTCTAGTTAGCTGATGTGGAACTGATTGTAGCTTTTTAAAAATATTTAAAAATAAATTAATAAGTCAAGTACATGCAGTGTATAAAGTTTTCTATGTGGTTTAATTTACTGACTGATAATGAATTGAGTTTGGATGCTCATTATAGATTTTTATAGCTTATAGTTTTAGATAACGTTGTGCAAACAATAGTATTACTTCTGAAATGTTAGGGAGTGGAGTCACAGACTAACATAAAACAACAGAAGCCCAATAAAGTCTTCCTCTTCTCCCCTCAGTGCCGTCTGCCAGCATGACTCGCCTGGTCCGTTCCCGCACCGCCTCCAACTCCAGCGTCACCTCCTTCGAAGGCAATCGCTCCCGTGCCCAAACCAGCGAGGGAAACCGCAGCCGCAGCCATACGGCTGACAACCAGCGCAGCCGCTCCCACACAAGCGGCTCCGTGGACGGCACGGCCACCAGCGGTGTGGACCAATCCGTGCCCAAGTCCACCGAAGTGTCCTGCTAAGTGAAACCTCTCCAGACACCCGAACCTCTCGAGGTCCTTTTTAGTTTGTGCTGCGCTGCCTCTGACCGTCACAGACACACACATTCCTATGCACACACACACACGTACAATGTGGACGGTGAAGTTAAGATGGTATACCTGGAAATATATGTATTTCTTTTTAAGACGCACAATGGATACTCATCAACTGACCATTTACTCATCTGAGATTCCCCGAGAAAAATAGGAAATACTGAGTAAAAGATCAGGATCAATTGTGTTCCTGAATTGTCATTCTGAGCTGGTTAGTCAGGTGAGTGTATGGTGAGGGGCAGCGCAGCCTCTGAGGACACTGAAGCAGAGAATGTCAAGAGGTAGCTGTGGCTACAAGTGCATCAGCTTGTACATGCATCTCATAATCTCATACTTTTTTAAAAATTCCATTTCCCTGTTTTTATCCATTGTCAACATATTGACACAGCTTTCTCAAATATACCTGAGATTAAATGACTGTTTTCTGTTCTTACTGTAATTTTCTCATTTATTCTTTTCCATGTTCAAATTGTTATCGTTTGTACGTAGGAGATTTGTAGATGTGGTCAGGATGGTGAGGCACTTGGGTAAATATAGATGGCATTTTGCCTCACAAATTCCTACATAACTTTGAAAATTAAGGGAAAGGATTCAAGTATATTGTGTACATAAAGCAAAAATTATTTAATCTTTACAATGTCCATTATCCTTGAGTTTCATTCTCAAAAATATCTGCTATGTGAGCGGTTCAGCTTTGGTTAAGTTGATTTAAATGCATCCTAGAGACAAATTCAAAAGCTTTTGCATCATATACTTTATTAATGGCTCATGGCTTCAGGCAATTTTTTTTTCTTTTTCCTTACATTTATTTCTATGCAATCAACCACAATAGAACAAAGACGTGCCATTGAATCGTTCACTTTTTGGGTGTGATGCTCCTATGTGGTTGTGATTTTCTGGGGTGAGTGAAGTAGTAGATCCGCATGTTAACATGAGGATAGCCATAGAACTTGCCCATCACCCTCTACTCCCTTGTTTTACTTGCACTACAACAACATTATGCTTTGTAGAACACATGCACAGCTTTGTAAAGATGTGATGCACAAGTTTCTAATGCTGTAGAAAAGCATTACAATGACATAACAGTTTGTATTTATTAAAAAAAAGACAATAAAAAAACATGTAACTGAACCTTCCTGAATCTGTTATTGAATATTTAAACATGACACTAAAATAACATTGTCTTTAAAATATGAGTCCTGCCTTTTTATAAACTTTCATTTGAGGTTTAAAAGCAAATATGTCCAGAAAAGACTCATGTAGTATGACTTACTTAACTGTAGGATCTGATTAACATTGCATCTGCTATTACATAAGCAAAAAGCCATATAAATAAATTAAAGCCTTCAATATTTAACACACAGACTTTATATTGTTGCATTAGCGAAGCAGCACCTTAAATATTTTTCAAAGATGCACCATATTTTATGAATCCGTTCTGGAGACACGTATCCTTTTTACTTTTTTCATATTTACAGATTTTTCCAATAGGAAAAAAAAGACTATGTCCATCATCAGACACATTGTGAGTCCAAAATATTGCATGAGAAAAGGTGGGGTGATCCCTCAGGTTGACAGGGAGGGTAAAATCTGCTAATTCATGACCTCTGGTACTCCATAATAACTCTCCAGCTCTTCGAAGATGTCGTTGGGGTTTCTGCAGCTGAGGTTGCAGAAGCAGGCCTGGATCCACATCCTCTTCCAGGTGAATCCTGACCCGTTGGGACACTCGAACTCTACATCTATGGTTTTGGACTTGTAAGGGATGCAGCAACGCTCGTCTGTGCAGACGCCGCAGTATTTGGGTCTGTACTGCTTCTTGCTGGTGCACCCCGAGATGGTTAAGTTTGAAGGCAGGTCTTCCCTGTAGATGTTGAGACATTTTTTTCCTGGCTGATCGGAGGGATGGAGAAGAAGAGCATTAAGTCTAAGGAATCCACTTAACATCCAGCACAAGATACAAAAGAGAACTGCTACCTTTATGTGTTTGGTGATGTCGACCTCACAGGGTCGCAGGTTGCACAGGCGAGACTCTTTGACCAGCTCACACTGCTCATTGGCATTAGAGACCCTGAGGGACAGGCCTCGGCCACAGGTCTTTGAGCATGGGCTCCATGAGGTAGTCTGGGTAATGCAGTTCTTGTGCCAGCTTCTGGTCTCAGCTGGGGAAGCTGGTTTCAACATAGAAAAGTGAGGTCAGGAGATCATGCCTACAAACCGCAACAGATATTTCTGCTCCGTCTTGGTTAATGTGAGACAAAAATGAAAAACTGCTGGTTTCATAAACTGGTGCAGGATGGCAGATTGAGTCAAAGATAGAAAGCTGTTATGTGACTCATTCACAAGCTACATACTGGATACTCAATGTTGAGGAATGTTCTATTTGTAACCATCTCTGCTTTTAATCTCATGTACAGATTGAGTTCTGGAACACATCTGGATCTGATCAGTAGATTAATTCAACACGAGGAGATCCCTATTGAACTGTTTCTCTCCACTGCACTGCTGCACTAAATG
The DNA here is from genome assembly GCF_040054535.1 of Antennarius striatus. Classification (NCBI taxonomy): domain Eukaryota; kingdom Metazoa; phylum Chordata; class Actinopteri; order Lophiiformes; family Antennariidae; genus Antennarius; species Antennarius striatus. The sequence goes on along the minus strand of NC_090789.1, from coordinate 5,813,242 downwards.
CATGGAAATTAAACAGGACTCAGAAAACAGTGTGAGGGCTTCCACAAAAAAGGGCTGGTCCGTCTCTGCAGACATTCACACCCAAACCTCATGATCCTCCCGGTCTCGACTGCCAATTCAAAACACAGCTGCTGCTCTTTTTTTTTTTTTTTTTCTACAAATCAAGTTACTAATCAGTTTATATAATCCTGCTTTTAAAACAATGAAACTGTCAGAATAATCGAGATTCCTGAAATCCCAGTTATTAAAACAAGAGAACTTTATTCCCCAGCGTTTTGGAGTCTGGATATTTTCTTCTAACTATTGAACAACTTGTGTGTTGTGTCAGTCAGCAGGAAGGAGATTTACAAGTATACAAAATAAAGCCCACAATCATCAGAGCTGCTGGTATCTAAGGGCTCCTACCCTCTAATGCATGTCGTGGAGCCGTCTTGCGCCCTCTTTTGGGTTCATCACAGATCCACTGCTCACAGCACTGACCCCGGACCTTGACCCGGAGTGGGTTTTGGCACCATACCCGTGGAGGCTGGGACTCTGTGCACAGCGCCACACAGCCGATGGCACCGTTAACGCACACACACTGGTATTTACAGCTGGGCTTAAAGCTCTGCCCGTTACGGTAGATCACGCCATCGTGTTCACAGCCTGTTCCCACCATATCTGTCAGAGGGGATGGACAACCAGTCTGGTTGAGAGACGTGCAGAGAGAACTACCAACACACTGCAGCTGCATTGACATCTTAACTTGTATGGTGTAAATACTCACCTGCAAAATTAGCATGAATAGAAATTGTCAAAATAATACAATGCACACAAATTTAGGTAAAGCAGGCCTATTAAATCACAAATTTAAAAATATTAAATAATCATTGAAATTTTTTTGATATGAAAAATGAAAGATTAAGTGTTTAAAAGCATAAAATTGGCCTTCGTCAGTGACAAGTAACACGATCAAGAGCTTCCACTGCATGTCCCTTCGTTGGATATTGTTTCACATTGTGTAAAAATCAATTAATAAGTTACTTTCACATGTAATTAGCAATAAAATCATATTTGTGGACATGCAACTGATGTGAAAAGAACTGATATCAAATGATAATTTGGTCACATAGAGCATGTATAGAACAGCAGTGTAGACGCTACACATAAAACACCACGTCAGAAGAGAATATCAAACATTGTGTGTGAAAAGCAGTTTGTTTGATCACTTTCCGTGAATGACACTTACATGCACACACTCCCTTTTCGTACCTAGGCTTGTCCGAGCTGTAGTCACAGTATAGTCCCTTGTGGTAGTCACACGTGTCGGCCTCGTTGCACACCTCGCCCACTTGCCGAGCGCATGTCTTGCAGCAATCGCAGCCATCCATGAGGAGGCTCACGCCTAGCGGACAGGTGGGGGTGACCTGAGGACAGTCGCATGGCCACTTGCAGAACTGTGTCCGGTTGTACACGTCCACAGCTGGGGTTGAGACAGCTCGCGGCATGGCAGTGGAATTCTGGGAGTAGGCCTGGAGAGATTGAAAAAACAGATATTAAACCAAATTGAGAAACAACTTTCTTAAAAAGAAATTAATCCATTTTAGGGTTAATTACAATAATGCTTGATCAGGACCTTTGTGCTATGCAATTTGATGTCTGTACCTTTATGAACGAACCTTCAATAAAAGAATAAGAATCAGACTCTTTGTCTGTGCACAAAGTCATAATGCCATTTTTTATTACATAAACCCACGTGCAACACTTTTAGTATCCTTAATCAAGAATTATTTCATTTCCATTTCAGCTGATCTGAGCACTTCTGCTTCGCTGCCTGATGTGTGAAGTACAAGGCCCAAAACCTCTTTAAGTCTAATCACGCTGTGCAAATAATCAAGTAGGAATATTGAAATGAATTAAACACCAAGTGAAGGTAATCATGTTAAATCTGTGATTTTGATATGACCCTAATGCTCTAGGAGTTCTCACTGACAATATTAACAAGCAGCAGCTGTGCTAAACAGAGTCGTGCCAGTCAATTTTTTTGTAAACCTCTTCCTCACAGTGTTTTCATTCTTTTAATGGCAGACGCTCAAGAGGAAAAAAGAGACGCGTGAGCCACATCAGCAGCCAAGCGTTTGGAGTCTCAGTGGAAAAAAGTTTCTATCAGCAAAAATCACAACACACGCTAAGGTGGCTTCATACTTCCTTGGTGATATGTGTCAAATCATGTCTTTAAATGTTTCCTTGTTTGTCATCAAATAGATGTCATGTTTGTAATGCCTCTGTTGTCAGAAGTTAAAAGATGCAATTACTGTTGAATGTTTTCACATCCAAAAATGAATATAACATCCCATTATATATAACCAAGCTGCCAACGGGACATAATTAAATACCCAGCATCTTATCACAATAACAATATTCAGAGGCAATGTTTTTGTTATGAAATTATCGGGCTGGTAAATAGAGAATAATAACAATAATAATAATAGATATTAACATAATTAATGCCATGACTAACACCAACGCATGTGCTTTTTCTTATATGACCACGAGGTGGTGCTCAACTATCACAAACGGAAACCAAGGCTTCAGTTTCCTGAGCTGACGCTGCAGCACAATTACCCCCTGAGATGAGGACAGACCAACAACTGACCCGTCAAGTGAGTCAGGTTTACCTCACCACCCCATGTTCATGCAACTTTCCACCGCTAAGCCAGATTTGACTTATCTTCTGGAGCTAAATCTGCAGATAAACGCATGAGTAACAATGGAAACAACATAATGGGTGGAAGGATCTGCTATCAGCTACCCAAAACTATGAGGTCATAGTTAAACATCAAGCATCATTAAGTAATACCCATCTAGTTTTGGTGTTATTTCATTTATTGGAAGAACGACGTGGCTACCACAAAGAGTTGGAGGAGAAAAAGAAATATAAAAAAGTCTAAAAAAAAAAAAAAGAATGAAGGAGGTTTCTAATTTCTCACAGTTCACACTCTTTAAAGGGTAACAGAAACGCACGTTCTCATAATAACATTAATTATTCATCTAAAAGCGCCTGATACATATTGTTTTTTGTAATCTCCTCCATCCCACCTGTTGAATTCCGCCAACTGCTAGAATCCACCACAGGAGCCAACTCATCACTGGTGAGGAGCTCCAAATGCATCGAGTCCAGAATTAGTTCCGTGCGCTACATCCTCCCGTCCCTGTCATCTCCGCGCGTCGCCGTCTGAGCGCCGGACCGGGACTGACAGCCTGTTAAAGAGGCCGGGCTGACGTAAGACCCGAGGACGAGCCCCACATACCTATGAGTAGGGACCGTTTTTCTTCACTTTTCCCTCCATTCCACTTTCCTTCCTCCTCCTCCTTCTCCTCCTCTTCCTCCTCGGAGCTGTGGCGGCCCCTGCGGTCAGGGCGTGACCGAAAGCCGGAGTCACTCAGGGCCAAGCAGAGTCGTCCTCCTCCCCCTTAACGCTTCAGCCACCACCAGTTAGAAATTACAGCATAAAAGTATTAATTAATAATCCACCTTCTTCTTTCCTTTGATATTTCAAGCCACTATTCACATCAAGTTTCCCTTTTATGATGGTAATAATACACTTTATTTGTGTGGCATTTAATACACAATGAAAACTCCTAAGTGCCTTGGGGACACAAGGTGTTGAAAAAATTTAAGGCAGGAATAACAGATAGAGATACATAAATAAGAGGGTTCAAATAGGGGTGAAGTGTTTAACTTATATCACCGATAGCCTACAGGGAATATTCACCAGGAGGAGTGTAAAAAAGATTCATGCCTGTCTCCAGAAACCGATATGGTTACTTGTGTGTGTGCATGAGCGAAGTGTAGATAAGTTTTTAATCCTTCTTTTTACAAATATTTAGTGAGCTGGTTTCACCGACATCTAAAATTAGTGTGTATCAAAACTTTTGGGCTACAATTTACCAAAGCTGCAACTCAGATTTTTATCAAATCCTCCAATAACCCACTGTAGTTTGGTCCTGAGCTGGCTCATTAATAAGCTGAATGTCAGGCTGAGTTCAACTGATCAGGTTGAGGTGGTTCAGAAATACAGAAAGGAAGCAGTTCCTGTGAAGATCGTGTTTAATTTGGTCAAGTTTTGTGTTTTCAACATGTTTAAATGATGATCTAGCACATGTTACAAATTTTGTTTAAATTATACCAATGCTTGATTTAATAAACCTGAGCCAGCTGCAACTTTATTAACTGTATTTTATTTATTAATAGCATCCCAATGAGTGTTTAATGTGAAATGCTCATATTAGATTGTTATGAGCTCCTGGGTGACTCTGCTGTAGCTGCTGCAACAATGATCTATTGAAAAGGTCATTTGCTTTTAGGATGACGATAAATATAGCTAACATTTGGTCTCTACCTCCTACCTACAGACTTAAGTTTGGCTCACAGATGTCCAGGTTAAATTAATGATGTCATCCATCTCAAAGTTTTGCGTTGAATGCTTTTATAAGTGCGGAAGCAGGAAGGAGCTGCAAGAATTCCACTTTAAACTGCCGTTCAACCATAAAGGGAAAAAAAGAATGTGTTCCTGGAGCTCTCATTTCATTGGCCAACCTTTAACACTGCACGAATCGGGGACTGTAATGGCAATGCAAACAGAGGGAGAGAGTGGTGAGAAATGAGGCCTTTGTCACGGAGCGATGTGCCCCAGGTTAGAACCCCTATTATTTACGGAGCGCCCTCTTATTCTTGTCAGAGATCTGTCAGCCTGGGAGCTGATATGAGCATCATTTCTCTGACTGGGACATCCTGACCCCCCAAGCACAATATACCTATTTCATCACTGTTCTCCCAATGTGTCTCTCAGATCAGACAAATTCCCTTAACTTACTGTATGTTTTCACTGCTTTTACTCTCTTGCTCTCTATCTCAACTTCTCTCACTCAGCCTCTCTCATTCAGTTAAATTTCTTTCTTGTCTCTCTCCATCAATCCAGCTCTGCCTCATTGAGAAAATGAGGCAGAGATTTGAATTTTGGATATGCTCAAGATTTCTGCTTGATAAAACTTGAGTTTTTCATAGCCACTGCCGCCACATTTTTGTTCATGGGAGCTTGTTTTGTGTCTAAAGAATAAAGATCACAGTTCAGACTTGTTCTTTTTGGGAAATGTGTGTAGATTACTTTTGTGATTTGGTGCTACTGTGATAAATCTGACTTGACTTCTCTCATATGCCAACTAGAAACACTCTGGGACTAAATGTAGAAATCTGATAGAAAATCCTTGTATTTCATTGCCAGTTAGAACAGGATTGTCTGCACATTCTATCCTGTTCTGGACTGTCAAAAGATTTGGCAGTCCTAGAAAGTTACTACAAATTTATGCATGAATATTTACGGATTGCCTCAGACTTTCATGTTCTTCAGCAAAATTCTTAAGTTGCTAAGAAAAAAAACTTAAAAGCAAAAGATGATGAGTAATAGATGATTAAAAAAAGACCTCTGATTAATTTGGAACTACAAATCTTGCTCTTTCCATCTCAGACCACTTAGGGTACCACGTCAGAACCTGCCCTTTATTTTATGGTCTGTTCCTACCCTCTAACCTTATGTAATGGCGTCTCTCTCACACATCAAACACCTCACCATCGTCCACGTTAGCAACACAAAGACAAGGAGAGGACAGTCTCAAACCGCAGGTGGTACCATTCAGGCTCATGTCAGCATCTGTCCTTCATTTTATGGTCTGATTCGATAGCAGTAATTAGTGTTAACTACAGAGCTTTACATGAACGGGCTTTATGCATCATTAGGTGACGTCAATCAAAGTGTCACAGCATGCCAGATCGCCTGTGCTGTTTTTCTGTCGGTTGAAGTGCATTTGTAGAACGGTTTGTGATGAAATCCAGGTCTGAGGTGATTGCTGCCAAATTCCCTCATGAAATGGATTTAGGGCTCAGTTTGTCAGCCAGTATGATTTCAGGGTGTTTGATTTACTCATGGTTTAAAGTTGAAGGTTGTTTTAGTGGAAGGATTAGAATGGAAGCAGAGACAAAGAGCACCAGTGTGTGAATTCATTAAAGCTATATAGTTTGACATCATACTCCAATATGATATTTTTTCTATGATTTAGGTGAGAAGATTGATGCAATTTTTAAAACCGTCCAGGAATTATGAAGAAAGTGGTTTGCTTGGCTCAATGTAATAAAAGTTACTCCTAGCATTGTAGATGCATTTAGCATCAATAACCACCTGGATCTCGTTCAAACTCTCACTTCTTTATTGGCATAAGATCCACTCCAACACAATTTCCTTGCCAACACGTGGCAACACGTATTAACTTCTTCATTTAAGTTAAGGAAAGAAAGTGAATAAGTGTATTATACAGTATAGTATTTTCCCTCAGCAAAATATTAATTTGTTTTCTAACAGTTCAAAACCCCTGATGGCAAAGAAGACATCCCTCCCCAATGGAAAGAAACTAAATAAATATATTAAAATAGATCTAAAAATATGTGTAAAAATGCACACTTAGTCACAAATATGTACACACACAAGGATGAGCATATTATTTGGGTGTTTGATAGAAACAATGGACCGTTAATGTCGAGGACCACCCCAAAGTCATCCCATTATTTGCATCATAGCTGTTATATCCTTTTTTTTCTAAGACAGTAATGAAAGAGTCCCAAAATTATGAGCTTTTCATATAATCAATGAATTAGACAATCATTTAACTACAGATTACAACTAAATCATCTTTTCATCCAGAAAACCTTTTCCCAAAATGTTAGACCTTGAAGATATTCTAGTATGCACTGGGTGGAGAGCTCACTCATTCTTCTTAATGATGGTCCAAAATTCTACATTTGAAACATCTGGAAAGAAACATGCAGTCTGGGTGAGCTAACCACTGATTCACCATGTCAGCCGTTAGCATGTGTGTTCCTGGACTCTTCAGGTGCATCACATACCTGTATGTGAGACAATATAATTGAACATGATCTGTTTAATTGAGGGAGGCAGTAAACTTTAAAGTCCAGGTATAAAAAATGTCAAATTTAAAATCTCCACATTAAAGTCCTCTCAACCCACAAAGAGGGCTTGAAGTCAAATCCTGTTTTAGAAATCTTTTAGCATCAAAGCCGAATGAAGGCAGTAATCCTCCTTAGAATGGGAGGTTACAGCATCATGGGGTGAACAAAAACTGCTGATACATTTAAAAAAAAAGTTCCATGCCAGCACAACACTAGTGTGGGAAAATGTTCTGAATATCACATCACTTACTTGCAGGTAGCTGCTTTACAACAGGGAGTAATTTGATCAAAATCGTGGTGTGTTTTCTCTGGAAATTGAAGAAACACAATAAAGATCCGAGCAATCAGTCTTGCTGCATAAACATACTGATTGCATGCCTGGAATGGGAAGCTGGGAAGCTAAATGAAATGCAGCAATTAGTACTATGTGCTGGGAATGCAACTAATTCTTTTAAACTCAGAAGAATAATTAGAATAAAATGTCTCATTCAGGCATAAAATGTAAGAAAATAATCTTTTTGTTCCTTGCTTGACAGTTTAAGGTGAAGATAGCCACAACTTGTGTGAACAGTCAGATCCCAGAACAGTTAGCTTGTGTAACATGTGGAAAATGGTCCTAGACAACTACCTTGGCCCTATTTGTCACCTAATAAAATCTAATGGCAACAACACTTCTTGCTTTCCTTGTATTTTTGTACAAATTAGCCAGGTGATCAGAGATGCTAGATAGAAAATAGAGCATTTTGCTGCATAGACATTGCCTGCACGCTAGGCTAAGCTCAATGTTGTATTTAAGATGAGATGCACTATGCAGACATGATCTTTTTTAGCCATCAGAAAGAACAACTGGTTACATGTTTCCCCAGATCTCAAACAACTCTGTTTTCCATATGTTGTTGTTGCTGTACTTAAACTATATGAGTCGTTTCTACGTGTGTGAGAGACCGAGAGAGGGTATGGCAGGCTGCGCTCAGAGCAGTCCGGTAATTATACTTTCTTTATATAGCTGTGGTCTGAGATTCATGGACTGAGGAAAACATCTGTGAGGTTCCAGAGATAGAAACCTACAGGAACTGAAAGCAGTTTAATAGTGGGTGAATCCTCACAACGAAGCAACGTAAAGCCTTTGTTAGCATGCTTATTACAGGCACAGTTCAAACAAATGTCACCCTGAAATGATCCCACAGTCGTCTCTCGAAATGCTTTGTGACACGAAACTCTCTCAACATGTCAGATATGAGAAAAGCTGTTTATTAAATACATACTTTAATCAATGACGTATTATTTTTCTGAAACATTGTTCAACTCTGATCTCAATAATAACTTGGAGTTACTGGAGAGAAATGTTGGTATAAATCAAGTCTCCATTCACACCATCTGACAAACATTTACTAGGCCACAGTCCTGCCAACAACAACATTTGTTTCAGGTCCAGTATCACTGGCTCTGTGTGATAGAGGTGATTTATACAGTCATTGTACATTCGAATTCGTGCAGACATCGCCCCACAAAAGTACACTCAAAGCTGAACGATCATTTTCAAATGATTAAAATAGGCTTTTAATGTCTATCATTATTCTCTTCAAGCATCTTGTTTCCATTGGCTGACCCAGCAAGGCTGGGCTTATAACTTTTTGGAAACAATTCTGTCTGACATTTCCTGTTTCAGTATCATATCTTTAAATCTTTGCCATTGCAGAGAAGACATCGTGAAGACATCAGTCAAACTAATTGGAAATAAAAAGCTTAAGGAATTAAATATGAAAATCAGATTTCAGCAAATATTATATAGAGAAACATTTTTGTCGTTCTGACTTCGTTTTGTGCCAGCTTTACCTAATTTATTCTATTATTTGTATGATATTTCAAGGCTGATGACTCCAATAAACATGAATAGCATGAAATCAATTCCAGTTCTGTCTTTATATTTTTAAACCTTAAATGTAATTTTGGATCAAGATCAGGTGAAATCTAAGAGTTCAAACACTATAATCGAATTACGAAAGAATTTTATGAGCTAGCTTTGCCGACTGAATGGAGTTTTATGTCTTAAAGGTGCATTGTGCTGAGTTGTATGCTATCAAAAAATCAACATCTGAAAGAATACAGCTTTGGTGTTTAGGTAATGTAGATTAAATTTTTCCTCTCACGTCAGCCTTCAAGCCCAGGCTCAGACATTTCTTTTAAATGAACCACACATGCTTGTTCCATGTGTGTGATACTGAAAAAAGATGTGCAATTAGTCATTACTGTCTACGTGTGAACACATACCTTAACACACCATATGTTGTGATTCACAAGTCGTGAATTAAGGCATCATGTTTTTTGTGTTGATGTGTTCATTTGCGTGACTTCTGGTAAACAAGAGGTGACGTACAGACAAAGCGGGGGATTTAAGATGCTGTGAGATCTGGATAGCTCTCAAGATCATTCTTTGAACAAAAGCCGCCCTGTAGAACACCTATGTGCGGGTCAACACATAGCCGCTCAGTGAGGTGTGTATGGTTCAGCTCAGTATGCCTTTGGGTGCAGTTCAATCTAAACACTGACTGAGGCCCTTTTAGTTTTTGCAGCGCTTTTAAGTTGCAAAGGCAGATAAAATAACTGTATTTGGTATGTGTCACTGATAAATGGTTAATATATTTAAGTCTCAGCATGCATTAGCCCAACCCTATATCGGTATGCTTTGTCTCACCACGTTTATCCTGGCTGACCCGCTATCTCTGGAGGCCTGCTGCTCCGGGATATGTGATTTTGAGAACTTAACATTTGCAGCCAAGAATTGCCACAACATGCTGTTTGACTTACAGATGTGTACATAGAGCAGAGTTCAGGTATCTGTCCAATCTTTCCAGAAACTGTTCTTGCAATCCCTCTGGATCTTCTAGATATCCAACTGACTGACAGGCCTGAAACACTTGACGGTATGGGAATATTTTATTACAAGATTCCTTACGTTTGCTTCTCATCCTGTCAGCATTCAGTCATTGACATCTCTGCAGGCATTTAGCCTCATTCTGCCATGATAGCACAAGTTTGGGTAATTTTAATTTAGGTCACATTTTTTGATCATGCTGGTGGACTTAAAGGATCAACTGCAACAACAGTTATACAAGAAGAAGCAGAATAGGAAAAAAAATACTGTAAAACTGCCTTATCTTGGCCATCTGTAGGGAAACTCAACAACTAAGGGGAAATCTTGGAGATGCTGCAGCCGAATGGATTTTCTCAAAGTGAAGTGAGGCTGTAAACAGGATTTAGGGTTGAGGTCGTCCCTGGAGAAGCTGCCACAGCAGAAAACCACACAGTGTCTGTTTATGCAATCAAACTCCAAACCTGTAGGGAAAAGCTGAAAGCAAGATTTGGAATCATATGACAGGGTTCCAGTTAGCCGTTGAATTGTATAATGCATAAAAAAAGGCTGCAAAGCACTTCTTCTCTTCAGTCCATGTGGCCCTTGATAGTGGCCTTATGTGTTTTCCTTGGTATCACAATTCATCCAATCATGGAAGTCTAGTTATGAACAAATTAAAAGCAACAACTTCTTCAGTGAAAAAGACAAATCAAATAGAGCATCTCGTTAGCAGTAATATCCCAGAATCACTTATCTTATACTCCGATAAAGGAATGTGAGTGAGTGTTGGTCAGTCTGAGTCGATTCCTTAGAGATGACAAGGTGAATTCCAAGGTTAAAAAAATCCAGCAGGAATTTCAGGAACGGGGGGGAAATAACAGGAATCGCATTACATGTATGTATTCCGTGAAATGAAACAGAGACAGCACTTTTTTTCCACTCAGAGAAAATGCAGACATTGAACATGGTTTTGCTTTATAACTAATGATTAAATCAACTGCAAAGACTTTCAAGATTCAGTGTTATGATGGATAGATTAAAGGTCCAGTTTGTTGTCAGTTGATTTTGGCCAAAAATGTAGTATAATATTCATAATTACTTCTATAATCACATTAAACTTGAAATGAATGTGTGTTCTTTACCTTGGAACACTCCTTTTGGATCTAAGAGTGGATTTACATCCCTCTTACATGATTCCCAAAACAGACTAAACAAAACACAAGCTCTAAGAAAAGGCCTCTTTGTGTTTTTAGCAGCCACCATAGTCGAGGGCGTGGCGAGAGATGTTCAGTTACTACAGTACAAACAACTTCACCCTCCGCAATGAACCTCCAAATGCACAAGAGATATCAAAACAATTACTTGTAGTCAATGAGGTCAACTCTAGTTCAAGTAATCCCTGTATCTATAGCAGCCTATCACCTGCTGACGTGCAGGCAAGAGGCTGGACTACACCCTGCATGTGTTCATACAAGTATAAGATGAAGGAATTTTCTAAAACCTATACTGTATATGCAGATCAGAGTCCACATCCCAACACATCCATGCTAGTTACCCTACATAGCAATAAATATCAGAAGCAGTTAGCAGTAACTCATTTTCACCACCATAACAGCTGGATGCAACAGAAAAACCCAATGCATTATTTAAGTGTGTGGGGTTTTTTTGTTTTGTTTTTTAAATTTATGAATTCAAAATTCATTTGCAAGTAAGGGACTGTATTATCGTTCTTTAAAAGTGACACGGTTCCACTTTAAAGACAAAAATAAATATACGTTGACCATTCATTTCAACCTGCAAACTCAATAAATGACATTTCCTCCACATAAAGGGCCTTTGAGCTTTGCCAGTCGATCACACACTGCATTTCAATTGGTTCTGTGTCATGTTAAACACACCAATGTGTTCACATGTGCAGCCACGATAAGATCTATAAAGTCTAGTAAACCTGAAAGCTTAAAGACCCACAGTCAGACACTAAATGGACAATACGTGTATGAATTTTGTGCGGTTAATTTTCACAGTTCCGTGGTGGACTATTTCATAGAAAAGTAATAAACCATATGATGTACCTCGAATGCCAGAAGAAGGTGAAAGATTTGTAAAACCAGCCAGTGGAAAAAATATGTTCAGTGTTTCCTTTATTATGTAACAGTTGCATTCATTTTCCTGAAGAGGTACAGCTTGGCAGGTCCGTCGTGGATGGAGCCACGGTGACCTCACCTCACTCATGTTTCTCAGGAGTGGAACGTGAAGCTCAAGGGGTCTGCTCCAGGCCGTCTGATGCCATGTTGGCTGCGACCGACTCCACGTAACGCCTGACTAATCCAAAAAGGAGTAAAAAGTTGGATTGTGGGTGCAGCTGAGGAAACACCAAGCTAACAGGTTAGCCTGATGTCAGCACAGAAGAAGTGAATCCCATCCTGTGTCATCTACAAGGTTTTGACATAGGGATCATGTATACTAATTTGCATTACATGAACGAGTTTGAACAGCCAGAATACCTTACTGTTCATTATCAATAGCCTTATAAACAACAGCAAGCACCACAGATCTTTCTATTCAGTTCACGCTTTATCAGAGGCACCATGGTCCTGGTTAAAAAGGCGGATCCTGTTTTACATTTTTAAACATTCAGCATTTCCATCAAAAGCACCACAAGTACATGTTGGTTTTTCACTTCTGAGTCGTCGAGTGGGGCATGTGCCGAAGAAGGAACCACTGAATTCTGGCGTGTATCCAGAGTAAATCTATGACTTTTTTTTTTTAACCCCCTTAACTTTAAAGGAACCCGGAGGGCAGCTATTTTGATGGAGCACATGTCCTTTTGGAATTTGGATGGCATTTTATTAATTGAAAGGGATCGTTTCCACCTTGGGGGATGCATGTACTCTCCTGAGTGTTTGTCTAGTTTGAATTTTGCATCTAAGTGACTGACAGACGTAAAAATGGTGAAGATAATGTGGCAGGCATTCTCACATTATACATGGGATACGGGGTAAAGACTGTAATACATATGTTTATAGTGGGCAAACACATGGTTAAAGCAAAGTTGACAATAGCTTTAAGCTGTGGGGCTTATTTTGGAATTTATGAGTAAAAACCAGCTGTGCTGCTATATGTTAGCGGGGTGCTGCATGAACTCTCACAGGTGCACAGTGAAAACACGTATCATATAAATAGTTCGCTGGCCTATAATCACTGTTGTAATAGATGATGATGCAGCAGTAAATGCTGAAGAGAGCGATTGCATCCACTGATGCAGACTCTCATTATGGGCTTGGAATGGCTGACTGGAGAGGTAACCAATAGTTACTCTGGATGCGAAGGCTGGCATTATCCTTGAAGTGTGCACGTGTGAGTGCGCACGTGGAGATGGAGGGTAGACCACTGATAATGGTGTTACAATATGACATCAGAGCCGCTTTTCTCTCTTTGCACAGAACGTCCTCGGGGATTACATCTGTGGGGGACTTGATCATTTAATGGTGCAATTAGTGCAACACCTCATCTATTACAGTAAAGGATGCATAATGTCAAACCTGTCCTGGAAGAACATGAAATGCTGATTTTTCCGAATTTAAAGTACTTTCCAAAGGCTCTACACATCAAAGTCACTTTGGTCATCGTGGGGAGTATTGTGTAGCTAGAGAAAACATTTGTATAATGTCTCGGGATTGAGTTTGGTTGAGTCTGAGAAAACAACCCTGACAATTCATCAGGTTTATTTTGGACTGGGTTTGGATTGGATTCGGAGGCTGACAGTTTAGAACGGAATGCCTGGATGTGTGGAATGGAAAGACATCATGAAAAACACCTGTGCAGCTGCTTTGTTAGAATTAGATTAGAAGAATAAGTGGTCTGAAGCCAAATAATCTCTTTGCTTTAATAGCTAGTAGCATTGGTAGTCACTCTGTTTTAATTCTTTTGATGAGAATCAGTGGCAGCAGGACATGTTGAGTTTAGCTCTAAATGAATAAAATTGAAATGAAGCTGTTGAAGAGGAAAAAAATAACACAATGAGGTAAAAGTAATTCTAAAACTGGCTTAAAATCCTTATTTTAAGAGCAAACTTGTAAAAATGGCATTAAATGACTTAATGAAAGAGTGACTATAAATAAAGACCTATTAAAAATGGGTGGGGTTATTTGATTAGAATGAACTACGAACTGCATATTAATAAATTGGAGAATGGAGCCGCTGAGATGTTGATTACTGTATCTTTTGTTCATGCGAGTTCGTTTTGCCAGGAGCGACCATAGCCACAGCTCCCCTAAGTGCCTCCACTTAACTTCATGCCATCAAATGAACCAGTACTGCGGTTCAAAGAAACGTTAGTGATGCAGTTTGCAAGAGTAATATTTTCCATTAAGTCATTAGTGCAGCAAACAGGAATTAATTTTTCAGGTCTGGGATGGTTTTACAGTCTTAGACTTGTTGTTGTTGTTGATCCTATGAGGAGCTTTATTAGATTTCTCTGACATAAATGAATAAACAGACGACAACATTGCTCTCCTTTGGTGTAATGACTCACAAGTTCTACTTTAATGAGGCAGTTGTTTGCAAGCTTGATGCAATTTCATCCAATTATGTCACCATTAGGATCCCAAAAATGATTCTGCTGAAATTTGTAGAGCAGATAATATAACTTGTAATTTTATTTTTTATTTTCTTCATTATTTTTCAGCCACTAAATAAGCAAATAGAGCAGGGGTGTAAAACTCATTTTCACCTAGGGCCACATCAGCATCGTGGCTGTCCTCAAAGGACCAGATGTAACTTTTAAATGTAACTAAATGTAACTACTCCTCATATTAAATAACTCTGAATTTATTACTTATTCAAGTTACAAACATTACAGTTGCACAGAAAAAATATGTTTGCTTGTTGCTCTGTTATAACACAAATCTTTGTAATTTGTCAGGTAATGAAAAAACCCACATAACTCCATCAATCAATGATCAAAACTATCCATGTGAAAAAAGAAAAACAACATTATGACATTAAATTGTTCAAAAGTTAATGTCCTAACTTTTGAACAAATTGGGAGATTAACTTTGTTTGAAACATTTTTGTCAGAGTTAAAATAGGCTGAATTACTGCATTGTGGGTAATGTAGTTTTGGGCAAAACACAATTTTGACCTATTTATTTTTATACAATCCGACCTTTTGTGGCGGGACACATTTGGACCCCGGGTTTTGAGTTTGACACATGTGAAGTAGAGAAAAAAAAGCTAAACTTCATCAGCAGATTATTTCTGGGGACTGTATGTGAAAGCATGAGGAGATGTGTTGATAGATGTGAGAGACAGGGAGGGTTGACTACTTACCCAGATGTTTGTTGGATGCAATGCTACAAATGCCTGAATGACCCACATACAGCAACTGCATCACATCGATGATTACAGGTTTAACTGTGGAGGATTTGGGGTCCTTTATATGAGTATTTTAGGCTTTAAGTGTGCCAAAACAAACACTGTAGGCAAGGAAGCTGCAGATGCAGACAGTTGCACCTATAGCCAACACATGTCCCGTTCATGTCAATCCTGTGGTTCTGAGTTCGTCGGGTTCAGCCTTACTTCTGTATTTAGATACTGCTCATTACAGCCAGAGCACACAACAACCACATAAGTACCAACTCCCAGAGAGGAATGTGTATTGTTTTTAGGAAAAGAGGAACTGCAAAAAAATCCATTATAACAACACACCTCTTGCTTCCACTCCCTGCCAAAAAGCCTTAAATCCACACAAGCGGGTCTTGATTTTGACTCCCAGAAAAAATAAATTATAATGGGAATTCCTGACAGTCAGTAATTTTGTAATTTTAGACAGAGGGTGTGGAAGTCACTTCTCCCTGAAATGATCAAACACATCCTGTCTCCTACACAGCAGCAACCGGCAACCGTGGCCAACATCAGCCACAGACAGAGCGCATCTGTCTTTATGAGAGACAGAGAACGAGTGTGCTGGCCTAAAAAACATCACAAATCATTGACCATCTTCAAAGTTGTAACTCAACTTAACCCCAACATGTGTTATAAAACAAGCGCTGGGACATCAATCATGAACACCAGTCTAGCAATTATACACATGAGAGACTCTGACTGCTAAATACTAGTTTTATGCTGTGTGTGACACCTGCTACACTGCTTTTGTGAGCATTTTGGGAATAAAAAATAATTTAAAAATAATTTATGTGCTGAATTGGACCAATGAACATGATAATAATGACATGTATGGCTGCTAATTTCCACCAATTATCCTATCCTATTTTAACTGTGCGAGACTAAAAACTGTTATGAAAGCAATTTGCTAAATAAACCCATTAAATCCAAATTACAATCAATTATTAATGAAGACCATTGAGAAGATGATGATGAGAAGCCTTGATTAACAATTTTACCTTCATATTGATTATGTGTCACATCCCAACATTACAAAGACAGCATTGAACAGGAGGTCACTGGGACAGACCCAGTGGTTGGTTTTATTTTAACCTGTGTTATGTCTGCTGCTGACTCATTCAGACACACAGTACTGCTAATCAAGAGCAAAGTGTCTAACAGTTTCCCCTTTTTGGTAGTCAGTGGTTTTTCAATAGATGATGTTACAACTTTAATATCTTTTACTTCTTTTCATTTTCTTATTGAAGATAATTTAATAGGTTTTAGAATCAAGCTACAAAATGCAAAATTCTTTGAAATATGGTATTTTTGTAACTACATGCTGAAAAAAAATAAGGACTCCTCAGAAGATTTTAACACCAAAGGCGATTCCTCTTCTGAGGAATGCTCCTTCATAATAAATTACTTGTTACTTTTGCAAGTAATAAATTACTCGCAAATTTCCCCACTGTGGGACTATTAAAGGTTTATCTTATTTTGTTCTTGATGAAATACATTGTTCTGATAATGCCTACATAACTACATGTAATGCAGAAATACGAGGTCAAATTACAATGAGAGCATCCATGTGATTATTGCTTTGAGGTATATGAGAAAATGTGTTGCTTTTTTTGTAATGCAGAAGAATGCAAACTTTCAATGAACAGTTCATAAATATCTCTGCAACATTCATCACAGCAAATAAAATTAAATCCACTTCGGAATTTAAAAAAAAAATGCATAGAACTTGCCTCAAAAACATGGAGTAAATCCTCTTCTAAAGATAAAACTGAGCTGTGTACACCGGAACCACACAAGCTACATGTTGACCTTGTGTTTATTTTTATCCTAAGCCGATGAAGACTTCCTTCCTTCTTTCTAGCCACAACATTCTAGTAACTGCTATCTGTTGCTAGCTGCTACCCATCGTCACTGCGGCTTCTTTCATTCCACATCATCATGAAAACCTCCTGAAGTTCACATTAGACGTGATGTGAAGTAAAAGTCTGGTAATTCTGTCTCCCCTTGTCAAACATAGGTAGCTGAATGCCAGCAAAAGGAGGTGTTTTTGTCTAATGCCATATCTACAAACCATGAAACAGATTTGAATGACATATATTCAGGTACTTATGAAACCCCCATAGATAAATTCACTTTAACAATAAAGGTGATCTTTTGCTCTGTTCTTTTGTATCACCTCATAAAAGAAATGTGGCAGAGAAAAGAAACCAAATGGTCTGCAGCAGTCTAATCTGGATTTTAGAGTGGAAAATGAAGCTAAACTGCCTGAATTATAATGGAAAGGGATAATAAAATGTGTCATAAAGGAACATTCTTATATAACTAGTGATCTGAGGCTCTAAGTAATCAAAAAAAGGAGCATATTTGTGGAGCGGAGACTCCTTAAAGGAAAACTCAAAGGCAGAAATGAGTGGGAGATGATGAACCATGGGATGAATGAGAGGAGAGAGGGAGTGAAAGGCTTTGTCATTCATGAGAGAGAAGGGAATGAAGTCTGGCTGAAAAATTGAAACAAGTTTTCCTACTAGTCGTGTGCAGCTCCAAAGAAATGAAATCAAAATTTGTCGAATCAAGACCAATTTGATATATTACGAATGTCATAACTTTTTATTAAAAGTCCATAACACCTCTGGTCTCAGCCTGGATCCACCCATATCTGCCAGCTCCATAGATAATAATTGTTTTCTTTATGTTAATTTTGGGGTAGCACGGTGGCACAGTGGGTATCCACCTTGTAAAAACAAGGTGGAATAATAAGCTAATCTTTTGACTTTACATACACAACTGAAAATATTAGAGATGAAGCATTTCAACATCAATGATCTCAATCGATGTAGGAAAATAGACTTCCCTTCCTTCTGTAGCCTTTCGTAACTAGTCTAAAGCAGAACGTCTTACCCTAATCACCAAGAAAAACACTTGTACCCTCTTCTTTCGTGGTCAGTTTCACCTTCATAACACGTTTGATAGTCATCTTCCTCATTTCATTACAGGAAGTGAGCTTGCTGTGCAGTTCAGAGCTCTAGTCACACTCTGTCGGCTCAATTTTGGAATGTCTGTGAACACAGTACTCTTCTAGAGCAACACTCCACTGCTGCTGCTGCTGCCACCATGTCTTGTTTGGACCACCATCTCGCTCTGCACGGTTGATGTCACTGAAACAGGTGAGCTACAAATCCAACAGGTGCTTCTTTACAAATTACCAAACCAGCTGTTTTGTACTGCCCATCGCCTCTTACTCCACACTGGTTGACTAAGCAGAGAGTGGGCTAACTTTAGAGAGTACAGACAGGATGTGTTGAAAGGTAAGTATTTTTGATTATGCGTAAAAGTAACTTTCTGACATGGCTTTGTCATCTGGGGAATGAATTTTACAGTATGTGAATTCAACGTCATTGATTTCTGATAAGTGGTCAGTTTGTATGTAGTAACAAAAAATAAATCTGGGTGACTTGAGGAGTACAATCATTGTGTCTGCCTTCAGTCAGAGAATGGGGAACACGATGCGAGGTGTGAACGCCAGAGACAAGAACAACATAGACAACTTTGATGGTTCCCTAAAAGGTAAAACCTTCTTCATAAATTTGTTATTAGACCATTTGGTAAAAAATGAATTGAAATTTTGGAGTAAATTGTGAAATGTTTTGCCAGTGACATCAGTAACAACCATTCACTTATGGATAACAGCCACTGACCTCATGTGTGATAGATATGCTGTGTGTTAAAATATGCTAAGCAGTGATTAAAATCCACTGCCATTAGAAAAATGAAAATATAGAAAGCTATGCTAAAAAGTATCTCAAATTAACTTGGTAGATTGACATGTTTTGGCAGGTTCAGAAGACGACACGGTGATGGTGATTCAGGACTACCAATCTGCTGACATGGGAAAGCCCTTTTACAGGATGGGAGAGAGGATCAGGGTCATCGCTCAGTAAGATTATAGTTTTGCAGTCTTGATTAAAAACTATGTCATTATCCAGATTCTCTTGGTTGATACGAAAATATACCAAAAAAAGAAGTTTTGTTCTTTGGTGCTCAAAGTACACAGAATGGAGAAGTGTTCACACAAGAAGGTCAGTGTTGAGTTCTCTTCCTCTGTTTATGGTGGTCAGGGAGGATTACTGGTGGAGAGTCTGCTCTGTCCAAACAAAAAAGGAGAACTATATACCCAACACCCACGTGGCAAAAGTCTACCACGGGTAGGTAAAAGTTTACTGACCATATCCATATCCTCTATTATTGGCCGAGTTTGTCAGTTTTAATCCCAATGTAGCAGCCTAAAGTTTTTTTGTTCTGCCAGTTGGCTGTTTGAGGGGGTGGAGAGGCAGAAAGCTGAGGAGCTGCTGCTTCTACCTGGGAACAAAATAGGTTCCTTCCTGGTTCGGGAGAACTCCAGGGAGAGGGGTGAGTACCTTTTCCTTACAGCAGCGTCTGCAGTCAGATATAGTGGTTCAGATCAGTTATTATTCCATATTTTAATGTAAAACAACATGTTTGATAATATTAGCCACTCTCAAACATAAAGTTATATTAGCATTTAATCATCTTCCTGCTAGAACTAACTTCCTGCTAGAATGGTCTGAATATGTGATAAACTTCAAACTCAGGATGTTGGATGTGACAAAATTAATGTGGCAAATTTTTTTGACTGGAATCTGAGTCATCATGGTTTTAACAAAACATCTCTTCCTTTGTGAAACAAAAATCCACAGACACTAGTCGTATGAGGAAGTGGGCATTTATTCTAAATTACATTACAGTCCGTGTTGTCTACAACAGAGCTGCTTGGTGTGGTGGTTGAAGCAATGTTCTTTAAAGTGTGTGTTTAAAGTGTGTGGTGTGTGTCACTTCCTAAGGTGTGTATTCACTGTCAGTGAGGCACATGATTATCAAGCACTATCGTATCTCCAGAATGGACAACGGCTGGTACTACATTTCACCTCGCCTCACTTTCCAGTGCCTTGAAGACTTGATCAACCACTACTCTGGTGAGCGCACAAACACTAAGGTGCACGACTGAACAGAAACGTGTCGCATAGCAGCGCTGTCATCACTAAAACCTGATCAACCAAATAATAGTTTCCTTTAACAATCATCACATTGTAATAGAAGACACAATAAACCCTGTGGTGGTGACATCATGATGATGATTTATTAAATTATTGTTAAATTCAAGTAATACCACCTAATTCTGTTAATTCTGGAAACCTCGGACAATTTGATGTTTATCACCAGTAGATTAGGAGTCATCAACAAAATTTGATTTTCCATTATGGTCAATTCTTATCATTTTATCAGTCAGAGAATCACAAAACTAGAAATGACTGAACTACATCATCTCAGCTGCATACCAATGGCAGTGCATTGGCTCTACTCTACTCTGATTGTACTATGTGTTTGTAACCGGGCCTTACATTTATCAAAATCCATTATCAGTAATATTTCTTCAACCTCTGTTTGTGAAAGTAACAAATAGGACAAATACAGCACAGACAGTCACAGTCACTAACATGAAAATTATTTATCATGATAGACCACTTTCTTGTCACTGGATGAATCTGTTTCCTGTCCTGATAGAATATCTCACTGAAGCAGGACATGAAATGTTTTATGCATGCTTGAAAATGACCACTGTTGCATGCCCGGTATGACATTTGCCTCATCAACACTACCACAGTGCAGCTATTCTGTGTTTGCCTGAGTGTGTTATTATAATTACACATGATTTACTGACTTCTCCTACCCTCACCTTACCAGAATTTGCGGATGGCCTATGTTGTGTGTTAACGTCTCCTTGCCTGTCGGGGGCGCCCTCACTGTCAGATGTACCTTCTGGAGCTCCACCTGTCATCATGAGGTATGACTTTGTCTGGAATAAAGTAGATAAGAACACAGAGGCTCCGTCATCTGAACAGAGCACAACACTGGATGATGATTTTGGCACGGGGCAGCTTATTTTTGTACCTTGGTGTCATTCTTTACATACAAAAAACAAAAACGTGACAAAATATATTATAACTGCAGCATTTTTTAAGGACTAGGATATTTATTGCTTTATCAAATGATTATTATCGTATGTATGTTGGAAAAAAGAGAAGATTTGCTATTTAAATATGCCAAATGTACCATTTAAATCAGCCATTTTTGCCAAACTTATAATTTAAATTTGCCGCTTAAATTCTTCAGCGTTGAGTCCATTTATCACCAAAAAAAAACATGGATAAAACTGGAACCAGATATGTCTGAATAATCACCAACAAATTGAAGCCATTTGAAAATGAGGAGTACAACAAGCTGTGTTCTCATGTGTTGTTGTCTACTCTTCCCTTGACTGAAAACAAAGGGTGAACAGAGAGAGCTGCAACGACAACATGCTGAGCCACGGAGTCAGGCACAGCATCGCTTCCTACCTGTCCATTTCAGGGAGTCGACAATCTGAGCAAAGAAAAAAGGACGCCCGGAAGAAGAAGACCAAATCAGTTAATGCGTTCCCAGACAGTAGCTTTGTAAACTGTGATTATGATGACGATTTCTAGAGAATGCTGGGGAATTCAAAAGACTACAAATGGGGGGCAGTAGAGGGTGTCCTTCTCTGCAATTGATTGTTGCAGATCTGTTGCACTAAGCAAATGTTTGACAGGCATTTAAGTGTGTTATAGTTTCTAATGTGAGCACTTTGAAATACTTGCACAATAGCACAAATTGCATTACCACCTGTCGACTAAGACAATGGGACTATATGAGCAGTGAGTTTGAGTTGGTTCTAAACAGGGTGTACAAACAGCCTGGTTTCAGGACTGTAATAACCACAAACACTGTTGTTTTGTATGTGTATGAGATTATCAACTTCCAAACTATTGTGTGTTGTAAATAAATGTTATATTTTAAAGTAGATTTTCACAGACTCAGAATCCACTCAGTGGTGAATTGTATTGAAAACACTTATCTAAATAAATGGTTCTGTTTAAAATCTTTTTCATTCTCTACCAACTCCTGATGGCAGTAGCTAAATGTAACAGTATGGTCTTTGACTCACTGCTCCTACAGAAATATTGATTAAAGCAGTTTAACATATCTTTAACATATTTGGTGTTGCTGATGATGAGTATGACATATTTGACTGGTGAAATTGGTGGATCTACAAATAATTCACAAGAATTACCTTGTGAATTATCTGCAAAATCTACTGTCTGGATCAATGATGATGGATTAGTAGTGATCAGTCCGTCCGTGTTCACTTTGATCTTGTTCTGGGGCACATGAATAATTTTAATCAGAAAAACGGGTTTTGCATGTCAAGAATATTTTATCAAAGTTCCACCTAAACAAGATGATATAAAATGTTTACGAGAAGCACATCACAGCGTGAGAGAAAACCTAACACGAAATGCTCATGTCAGGTTATTGTCTGTGCACTTGTGCAACTTCCTCAACCTATATGCATTTAACCACAAACCCAAAACAAGAGATTAGCATGTGATAACACAAAAGCATGTCTTGGCATCTGTAGTTTTCCGCTACTCGTTTCTGCATCCGACTTAAAAAGTTAAGCATGAGAAATATGTCCAAGAATGTGACCAGGAGCAGAATGGGGTCAGTTAATCACTGAAGAGGAAAGTTCAAGTTAACTGGATGCTAGGACTTATTGTTGTCTTTATGATTTAAAACAGTGGTTTCCAACATGGGGGTCTGGACCCACATGAGTGGCTGTAAGATGAACCAAAAGGGTCACAAGAGGATTACCTGGGTGGGCAAAGAAAAAATCTGGAGCCCTCTACAGAAACATTTATTAATTTTTATATGGCCTTTGCCTTTTTATATTACTGTATGTGTATGTAAATATTGCACAGCTTTATCTTTACAAATGTAAAGTAATTTTAACTTTGCGTTAATGTTGGGAGCCACTGGGTTTGAACAACCAGTGCCATTGCAATCATTGCCAGCGGATACAAAACTTTCTTTGGGTGCTGTGTTCACATGCCCGCTTCAAATCATTTCTGCTGTCTAAGACCAGCCTCAGGAAGTTGATGTACTTTCCCAAAAGTGGCATCTCTGCCATTCAAATTTATAAGCTTGCATTAAATTTATTAGTCGACTTCAGACACAGTCAGCACCTTCTTGTAGCTTGAAGAGCAAGATCAAATACGGGTGTTTCCTGGTTGTAAGGTCTCGTAAAATACCTGCAAGTAACTAGTTTGGACAGAAGTCAAACTGTGTGTGTGTGTGTGTGTGTGTGTGTGTGTGTGTGTGTGTGTGTGTGTGTGTGTGTGTGTGTGTGTGTGTGTGTGTGTGTGTGTGTGTGTGTGTGTGTGTGTGTGTGTGTGTGTGTGTGTGTGTGTGTGTGTGGGTTGAGTGGAATCAGTGATGCAGACACACATCTGGTAGCCCACTGCTGCTCCAAGCAGAGGCTGCTGTCCTGTCAGCATTAGTCACTCCTCACATTCAGCTGGAACCAAGACATGAGATTAAAAAGACAGAGTCGGGTCAATGAATGACTCCATTTGGCTATTAATTATTCTATTTTGTCAACTGTGCCTTAAAAGTCAAAGTGTCACGTTTGAGAACTCATCCGTGAATCCGAATGAAATTAATCCGAACATATTCATAATAAATAAGTGATGCAAACATTTCTTGTAAAACCAATAAGAAAGAAGAAACTCCACCGTCCTGCCGATCATCACATGAAAACAGCGGCCCGCAGCGCTCACACCACCTGCTCCTGTAGTTTTACGAGAAGGACTTTATGATGAGGAAGAAGGATCCCAAGTTGAGTCCCTTGTGCCGCATCTGAATTTTGTTTGACGTTCCAAGGGATGAAAGCACCAAGGAAAACACTGGAACAATGCACTCTGACCTTCTCTGCTTAGCGAAAACAAGAAGAGGAAGGAGAGTTGAGCTCATCCATGTCTCTGTCTCTTAGAATTACATCAAGGCTTGGCTGAAAAAAAAAAAAAAAAAGAGGGATAAGTGAAGGAAATTAAGAGATGAGGGAGATTCTTTCTGGTTCCCGTCTGTTTTCTGTTAATCAGTTTCTTCTCCTCTCAACACATCCTCCCCTCTATTTGAGGTCCAGCTGTCCAAACCTCTGACTTCACCGCTTCTACAGTGGATGTTGCCTGCTGGACACATTAAGATTAAGATTTAGAAAAATGTACAGTCAATCAAAAACGCTGTTTACCGTGAACTCTCCACGTGGGTTGTCTCTCTGTGATGGCAAAAATAAAGCATTCAGTTCAACATGAAACACCTGAGATAAATCTCTCTCTAACAACACAATTCCACAAATCAAAGAGGGACATCCACGCTACAATATGAGTACCTGGGACAATGAGCTTCAAATAGAAATGGCGCTCGATTTGATTGTTGCTTTTTCCCCCATAATGGACATAAATGTTGCAGCTGCAGGTAGAAAACCATTGACATGTTTGTGGAGAAATATTCCTTGATTTTTCCTCAACCCCATGAAAACTCCAAGCACAGACAAAACAACACTTGAGAACATTTCTTTCCGTGTTGAAATAAGGGCCTTGGCCAATACATGTAAGCACGTCCAAGGAATTCTTGAGAGCTACAGTAAAACAAACAACAACCAAACTCTCATATAAAAAAATATTCACGTCTTTACATGTGACCTGCGAAGAACCAACTCAAAAAAGGAGAAAAGAAATGTGAAGATATTATGGTGCCTCAATTTAAACAAAACATCTACTCCAATGTCCATTCGCAGTTTGTCACAAAGATCCTGACACAAATTCAAATTTTCACCCCTTGTAATGTATAAGTTGTGTAATACACAAGCATAATCTCCCACTTTTCTTTGCTCCATTTCCACCCATCACTCTTTTCAAACAGACAGCTCCCTGTCAGGTGTGTTCAACACCTGGTTATTCATGTGCATCTTGAGCCAAGTGGGGCAAAGCAGGCTGAACTCAACCTTTTTCTTGTGCAGACTGGTGTTCAGAGACAAGGAAGAATGAGAATGTGTTTAAAAAGTGCTTTTAGTCATCACAAATCTGCTGGTAAAAGTAGAACAAGGTAAAAAAAAAAAAAACTCTGGGTTTTCTGTTACTACCCTTTCTGTGATATTTGGTCACATGATCCTCACATTTCAGCTTACAGCAAGCTTGCTGTCATATCCAGATTTATGTTTCACACTTCCTAGAGTTCTGCTTTCTGCTATAACTGTTGATTTACAAAGGTGACATGTTTACAACTTCAGAGAAGAGGTCACTGTGGATTCGAATTCAAAAGGTTTTCCAAACCATTTGTCAGCAGGTCCTGTCATGGGCGGACAGTCAGCTTGGATGGCTTCATCAGCATTAGCTTGGGAGGAGTTAGATTGTCTTTCTCTTAAAGTTAAGTCTGAATAATGTTCACCAAATGCAGACAAAAAATAAAGTATGGTATGAGTTCCCTTTACTATGTCATCTACAATTACATGCTGAACCAAAGTTCTCAAACACACTTATATACTCTACTTCATTCAGGAATTTCTTAAATGTAACAGTGCAAAATGAAGCGGCCACTTTTATTTAGTTGGTTAACATTGTTCTACATTGTGTGTAGCAACATATTTTTTTTTAAAAAAAGGTAAGTTTGAGACAGTCGCAACAAAACTGAAGCACGAGCATGTTGTGCAGTGCTTTGTCTGTTTATGTTGCTATGTTACCGTGGAGAGGACAGGATTGTGCAAAGATGTTTGTACTTTCTGCACAAGGAATCTTTTACGTGGCTGATTTATTAGTTGGATTTGGTTGATCTCAATAATAGCATGCCTGGCGTTCTCCATTGAGAACTAACAGCAGAATGTTAATACATAGTGGAACTTTTCAACACCCCAATGACATGTTGAACTTCAAATAAGGAAAAAAAGAACATAAACATTTGGATTGAGATAGCTTTGGTCTGGAGACGCGTCAATGCATCTCTCTGGGAAGCAGCTGAACAATAACTATTTGGAGAGAAAGGAATGACCCTGTCATTCAACCGTCATCTGAGCTTAAGCTCATAGAATCCCTCCTGCTGCTGCTGCGCTACAGGCAGATGTAAGAAACGGTTCACTTTCCATGAGGAGGTTTCCGAGCAGTGTGCCACGTGGCTTTTGAGAAATAATTAACACAGGCACTGTGCAGGCAGGGATTGTCTAATTAGAAATGCAATTGTTTACGAATCTAAACAAGCCCAGTTGGTGACCTAACATTTATACATGCATCTCCATGAGCACCTCATAAAAAATTAAAAAAAATACACACACAAAAAGACTCTTGTTAAATTTTACTGCTGTGGCGAGAGAAAGCATGTGGTGAGAATCCAATGCAGGAACCTTGAAGCAGTTGTGAATTCTTTGCGTGTGCTTATAGGTTTAGCATCTCACCTGACAGGTCACATGTATTTTCTATCGCCCTCAGCTCGTGTTGAACCCTGACTGTATCTGTAGGATGACGGGCAGGATGACAGCTGGGAATAGATAAGAATCAGGAATGTGTTTGAAGCACTTTGCAGTCAGAAAAGAAAAGGTCATTAAAGATTGATGGGCGTTGAGCTGAACTCCTGATTGACTTGACATCGTATGTTACATTACTGACAATATTCATTCATTCATTCATTTTCTACTGCTTTTTTGCTTATTGCGGGTCACAGGGATTACTGGAGCCTATCCCAGCTGACTTGCAGGCGAGAGACTGGGGACACTCCGCACATAATGCCAGTGGACTGTGGTACTCACAATTATATTATTGGAACATTAACTTTTCATCCAACACATGACTTGTTATGCTGGACAGAAGGAACAGGACTTTTACGCCACATAGAAATAACCATTTACTGCATCCAGGCTTTAGCTGAACAACTTTAAACAATGCTAATTGAATTTATTGCTAAATATTTCTTTACTTCCTGGAAATTAGGATCTTTAAAATCTCGAATTTGCTATGATTTCTTTGCACTGGCGCAGGATTAGCGTTGGATTTTTTTACTAACCTGTCAAGTTTGGTCTGCCAAAGCTGCTGTTCTGCAGCCAACAGGGGCAAAGTGGAGCATCAAAAGCTGTCAAAAACAATTTTGTGAAAGTTGTCACCGCCTGAGGGGGGAGACGCAAATTGCAAGTTGCATGCAGTAGATTTGAAGTACAGTGATCCAGAAACACTTTATTTGGCACTTTTCTACAATACAGATTGTCATTAAGAGGCACCAGGTGATGATTTTGTGTTCCAAACTGACAGATTAAACCACTCTTTCTTGGTTTCCCCTCTATGTTGCATCTCGCATGCTAAAATGTGTTCAGTAATCAAAAGAGGGACTTGTTTGGCTTCGTGCATTATTATTTTATGTTTACACACTGCGCAGTAGAGATGTGTGAACATTTAGAGTCTGGGTACAGAAGACACTCATACATATTTAATTTAAAATGGATAATTCTTATTGTTGTTGTTTTTTTTTGCCTTTTCTCAGAAGCAGATGTTTGCCTTCCTGGTTTTGATCATCCTCTCTATGAAGAGACACTGCTGTGTAAAACATTTAAAACAATCATTCTGACCCCGGTGTAATCATATTATATGAATGTAAATGGAAGGCGCCCAAATGTATTCACGTAGTTCATACACCATTGTTTGATCTTCACACACTTATCTTGTGCCAGAATATGCATTAATATTTTTAATGTATTACTTTAAAATGACACTACTGTTTTTTATAGCTGTTTAATGTACATTTTGGCAGCGTGAGATGATCTGTGAAATGACAAAAGCAGGTGTGTGTCTCCATGCTTTCCAGGAAAAAGATGGTTGATATTACTCTTGCAGAGTACCTCCCTCTTTTTTACGAGACATTTACTGAATGATGAGATAGGGAGGACTGACTGGGATTGAATGCACTCCAAACAATGAATTTCTGAAATTGTTAGTGATAGTGTGCCTTCCCGAACCATTTTGACAACAAAATGTTTTCTGGAAGCAATATTCCCCATCTGCATCACATCAATAAAATATTTCTACTGCCTATCATTCTAAAAAAACGCTCTATTGTGTGCCAAGAAACAGGAAACCACTTCTTCTCTGTTCAGCCACTCGTCTATGGTGATGTCAGCACAGACTTAACAATAAAAAGAAGAAGCTGCGGTTTTAACCCCCTATGTTAGAGCTTCTCCCTTCCCTTATCAGGCTCTCCTCTGGCAGAGAGAAGCTGCAAGAGGAGACGTTGGACAGCTTCCATGCGGAGGGAGAGACTGCTGGAGCCACACAGACAGAAAGCAGAGCAGAGTGCTGCTCGCTGTGGCAGTAGCTGACGTGGAGCTATGTGTACACACACACACACACACACACACACACACACACACACACACACACACACACACACACACACACACACACACACACACACACACACACACACACACACACACAAGCCACTGCGCAGCTGAAGACACTTGAGATGCCTGTCTGACAGCCAGTAAGTGAATATCGACTCTTTCATTTTAACAAAGATTGGTAAAGAGTTTGGAATGTATACAGATCGACAATTACTTGTAACCATTACACAGATTTTTAAACACAAATCCACACATTCTTTCCAAATATCAACGTCCAGTAATGTCAAATGTTCTCCAATATCACATACAAGCCCTTGTCCCTCTGACAAAACAATATGACAAATGACCTTTTATACTGGATTTGAACCAATCCATGTGATGTGATAAATCCCGACATTTGGTGTCCACATCTATTTGTTACTTTGATATCAGCAGCCACAAAGGGCACCATTTAACATTTACGAATAAGGTCTCGTGGCCAGTCCCTGATAGATGCGAAAGATTGCTTCAATTTTTTGGATCGGCTGATGCAAGACCCGACATCTATGGGATACTCCCACTGTGTCCAGTGTTTCCATAATGGCTTTGTGTTTCATTTCTGAATTAATTGCAGACCGCAGCCTACCACAGACAGAGGAGTAATGGAACGCTCATGAGATGGGTCCTGACAGCAGAACTTTCCAAGTCTCAGTAGTGGTGATTAGATAAATGGAAAACTCATTGTGCCACAAAACCTGCAGTTGAGATGCTGTCGCTCTTGCTCTCACTTTCTCCCACTTTTGTGACCAAGATGAAGTAATCAACACTTGATCTACCTTAAGACAAATTCCATTTCTTGAAGAAATTCACCCATTATTGTGCAAATAGCGTATTGGGCCAGCTATGTTTGATATGCAATTGGTCCAGGTCAAAGGGGGACTACATTCCAGAACAGGGGAGTGGAACAGTCCATTCCTGCACTCATTCCTTCTTAGCATCTTCATTGCATATTCATTTGGGATTCAGACTCCACATACACTTCTGTCTATTCATCAAAAAAAAAAAGACACAGAGTTCAAAGTATTTAAAATGAACAGCTTCAATGGCATGTAACTCTTTAACAGATTTGCATGTAAACAGATGCATAATTAAATATAAAAATGTTAACCAAGCGATGATTGAATTAGTTTTAACAAATGGGGATGTAATTACACGATGCAGAAAAACTGGACTCTGAACAAATTTGTTGTTATTAAATCCCCTTAACCACAAGGAGGATCTGGATATTTTTTTTTGCAAAAGTCTGACATCTAGTGGAAAGTATGAGTAATTGCACCCACAATGTCTCCTTAGTGCAGGGGTGGGCCAGATTTGATAAAGTGAACGTGTCCGAGGACCGACAGTCTCTGATGACAATATGTAAAACAATCAAAGACTCACATACATATTGGGTTATTTAATATTTATATTTTACATGCAACAAAAATAGAGTTACCAAATGTAAACATTCAGATGAACACATAAACATTCAGGGCACATAAAATAATCTGTAAAATACAACTCTGTGTGATAACAGACGTGTTGCTGTGATAACACAACAACAGAATGAAACAGGTGTGGATCTGGGTATTTATGACAGGTCTGGTTGGACAGTAGTGGTAGGCATGTGCAAAATATCAGCTTGGTGGAAAATACTGAACTTAGTATATCTAAGATCAATCGATATTTGGGCCTCCATTACATAAATTACATGTTTGTTTTTAAAAAAAAAATTTTTAGCCGATGAATATTTGTTTTTCAAATACAAATTAGTGCATACTTAATTTTGTCTGTAAAAAAACACTTTTTTTTCAATCTTGAACGCAATTACCGGAACCTCTTCATTCTTTGTTGACCGGATTCATTTGAACGACGGACCGCTAGATGTCACATGATTTTCTGTCCGTCAAGTGAAAGTGAGGGACATGTGAAGGCATTACCATAAATGAACTCTATGTCTTTTTTGTCATAGTTTCTATTGTGAATACTTCTGATGGACTGCGTGGAGCAGAAAGACGTAGAAACGACGACGGCCCCGTCACTGGTCGACCGATATTATACACGATGGTACAGAACCGGTAAATAACGCCGCACCGAAATACTTGTTATGCTAGCAGTAGTGGTTGTTTAGGCTAACACTAATTACACTTGAAAAGAAGACGGTAATAAATGTCTTGATAAGATAATTAGATTTTGTAAACTATTTTATTTAGACTTGAAGGGGAAGACGTGTGAGGACCACTGCATCCTGCAGCATTCAAACAGGTAACGTTGACGTGCGAGGCGTTGATTTGAACACCAGGTGGAGATAGTTACTCATGGACATTATAATTGATAATCTAGTGAGTGACCATTACACATTACGAGGGTTTATTTCCTTGATCATCCACTATTTAGCTGATTTTGTTATCCTTCTTTGTCAGTCTATAATGTGGTGCTTTTAGTTAAACGTGTGCTATAAACTGAGCTATAAGCATTTCCTTAACAGTGGCGCTTCTAGATTGTTTTCGGGGGGTGGCTGGCTCATGAAAAACACCTGTTGTTGAATTTTAGGAATTTACTTGGACTGTTGTAATTTACAGGTAGTTCTCACAAACACAATTGGTTCCAAGAAGTTGTTTGTAAGTTGAATTATGCACAAGTCGTTATTTATTAAATTCCATTATGTAATCGCCATTTCAGATCATTTAAATGTCATACTACCCTAAATACTACCCTAAATATACTACCCTAAACATGAAAGTACTTTCCCCTAAGACTTACCAGAAACATTTACAGGACTTAAAGCAACACATAATAAATAACAGCAACAGGTTGTTTCGAGTTGTTATTCTTGATTATACACACGTTTGTTCATATCTCCAAATTCATGTCAATCAAATGTTTGTATGTTGAGGACTACCTGTATATATGAGCAGAGTAAAACTAAATAAATGTGCAAGAAAAGAATGCAGTTCCTTATTTGACAATTACAGTAATTACAGTGTGCTTGCCTCTTGTATTTTCTAGTTTAAATTGCCATTATGTCACACTTTTTGTCATGATTTAAACCAGACATGGTATAAAGAACTTTCATTATATATTTGTTATATTTTGCCTGTTAAAAACAGATTTGTTTTTAAATTGATGTTCACTTTCTGCAGAATTTGTGTTGTCACGCTGGCAGAAACTCATCCCATCCTTCAGAATGGGCGGACGATCAAAAGCATAAGTTACCAGATCAGCAACGGCTGCAGTCGGCTGAACAATAAAGTGTCTGGGAAGTCCAAGCGGGTAAAATAATGACATTAATAGTTACAAATTATTTTGGTGAATGTGCATAATTGTATACTTTTGATTCTTTAGTGAACAGAATTTTCAACAGGTTAGCTTGGACTAAATCACTTTGTACCATTATAGGGTGGTCAGTTCCTCACTGATTTTGCACCTCTGTGTAGGATAACGTGCACGGATGAAACGGAATACACAATCTACAGGTGAGACAAGAGCTCCTTTTTGTAAACAGTAATTTTCCTATTCTTGTACATTATGATCACTTAGAAATCTATCTTTAAAGTTGTATCCGGGGCCGTCTTCTTGAGGTCAATGAGGTCATTTTAGAAACACCCACCCTATTGTTGGAAAAGGTAAATATATTTTTACACTGTTATCATGTACACATATAGTGCATAAATTTAATAATACATTTGTGACAATCCACATTTACAAACTGTCGTATACTATGTGTAACTATATGAAGTGCATGGCCTCATGTGTAAGATTAGATATTTTCATGAATATAAAAACAGTTTCGGTAGCACAATCATTTGGATAGCTCATCGCAATAAATGTTTGAAGCGTTTTTATGGTACTTTGTTATATCTTAACAGCCATCCACTGAGGGATACATTGCTGTCATCCTGCCAAAATTTGAGGAGAGCAAGAGCATAACTGAGAATCTACTGAGCAGAGAGGAGTTTGAGAGAGTTGTCGCAAAACGTGCTGTTGCTCAGTTGCACCCTGCGGCTCTTCCTTCCACTCCCAGCGGACTGGATGGAGACTGAGGCTGTTATCAAGCGAAATGACATGTCTTCTCATGAATTCCAAGAGAGTATTGCACTGCACTGTGCCTTTAGACCATTATACATTGTTTTTACCGTTTATGAATAAGAATGCGAGGACGGTTTCAGAGGCATTTAAGCGCAAAGTTTGTTTTTTTGGAAAATAAGGAAATAAGAGTAGTTTTTTTAATCTCCCAGTAAATTCAGTTTGAATATTTTTTCTACATAGACAATAAATACAATGAGTACAAAAAATAGTTTATTTTTTATGTGTCACTTTCAACATTTTCAATTGTCAAAAGAATAGACTTTCCAAAACTAGATCTATTTCTTCACATCTGTAGCGTGACTACATTACCCAACATCCTTAGCTGCGCTAATGCTGTACAAAACAATTAAGCTTAATCTTATTCATTTGTCATTACACCCCCACCTAGTACCATTGTAATTACTGTAGGATACATATATTTTATGTATATAGGTATATGTTCAAGTACCATACAGTATATCATATTGGCCAACTAGGCAGCTTAACAATGATAGTCTTCATAACAAGTACACTTCAAGGTTCCATTTGACACAGGTGCTATTTCAGAATTATCTTTTGAGGAAAAAATTGTAAAACGGTGTACACAGATTCGGATTTCACAATACTTATGTTAAGGTAAGATCCAGAAACCAGGCCTACATAAAAATATCCAGTGGTGTGCATTGGAGCTTCTAGTGAAGCTGAAGATCCTGTCTTCATATTTGGCTTTGAACTGTGATTTTTGTTATTAACATGGCACATGGGGAACATTCAATACAAACACTAAGGAAATTGGACATTTACACTGATTGACTTTGAAAATACTTATCCAACTGATTTTCTAACAAAAATGCCAGTGATGAAGGACAGAATGAGCCACTATGTGTTATATTACAGAAAAAGTGTTCACTTTGCAATCCTACAAAACATCGACCATAAAACGTGGGTGTGGTGATGATGATTTCATGCATGGGTGTTTTTTTTCTGCCATTCAGTGTTTTCAACAATACCACACAAAGCAAACAGGCTTGTATCACAGAGGCACATAATGTAGACGTGTATGGCAGAGCAGCAGTTCTCTCCTGAATGCTGAACATATCTTCAATGTCAATAGAAGTGAAGAAAGTTACCGACATCCAGTTACTTAGACACCCCTCTCTTCTTGTAATCCAATGGCTATATCATCATGTTGGCTGATTGTCTCCATCTAGTGGACGGGGGTGGAACTGATGTTTCATGCAAAATGCTATTCTGGGGTAAAACTGCCTCTGGGGCACCGAGAGGTTTGACTTGCTTTATCAAAACTTACAATTCATTATTCAAACAGGAACTGCAAGCTCTGGCTGATCCAAGCAACCATCTTCAACACACAGCTCTAGCTCACGCTCTTGTGGGTGGATGAGGGGTGTGGAGCATTTCCTGGATTGCATGTCATCCAGAAAAAGGTGATGTTGGTTATGTGCTGCTCCAAGGGAGACCGGCAGGCAAAGGCAAATGAGATGAAGGTTTTCTGGATTATTTGCTTTCCAGGAGGTTGAGAGTAGCCATAGGCTGCTCCAAGGATTTGACATTAAAGCCATTGGTGTTCTTGCTGTTGTGGGCTCCCTCCTCTTGGACAGGAGTGAACGCATCCTGCCCCTCTCTCCAATCCTGTGGAGAACCAAGACTACTCTTCTCTGACTTGCACTGTAGATAAATAACAAATGGAAATAAATTAAAATCTTGCTGTTTTTAAAATTTGCTGAAAAAAAGAATAAAATGCTTGGCTAATCAGAATTCTTTTAAATCTGCTATGATTAATATTTTTGTATATACTGTATTTTCACATAAAAAATACAGTAATGCGAAAACCATGACTAAATGAATGATGAGACCTGCAGGCTGTGTAAATAGGACTTCATTTGCTAAGCTGGTATATGTCAATGTGTTCACAGCTTGTTTTCATTCCCACTGACTACTAATCGGATTTTCATGGGCTACTTAACCTTTTCTGGGCTCTTTATCTTTTATCTTGATCGCTTTCCATAATAATGCTAACACTACTGCCATTCATTCAGTCATGAGTCCTGTTCAGCTTCACCTTTTTGTTGAGCTTGTTGCAGAATGGGAGGAGGGACAGGACAACAGTCAAGATACCTTTGGTTGTCTGAATGCACGAGTCCACCTACAGACAAAGAAATACAATCATACAAAAACAGGAAGAAGAAAAAAGGGACAGCATGAACTCGCTTTAGATTCAGATGCACAGGGGAATAAGCACTTCCCTGTTCCTACAAAATTCTTTTTGTTGTTGGCATGATCACAGTAGGAGAGGGTGAGTCAGGTAGTCATCCAGTCACACACAGCAAACCCCACAGCTGTATGTCAGTAAATTAAACACGCTGGACGATTAACATTTCCTGGTCAGTGCTCTACTGTTCCTAACCCTGACAAACACACAGCCTCCTATTAGTGAATGATAAAGTGAACATCAGGGTGGAGAGACGGTGAGATGAGAGCCAGTGTTCATTAATCAGCAGAAAACGCCCCATTCTCCATCCGCTCCTTTTGATTCCAGCCTTTGCCTTTATTACAAGGTGACCGAAGGCTGCTCATTTCGCACAAGATGCTCATTAATGCCTCAAAGAAATTCATTAATCTGGCACCCCTTGTTCGATAATGCCCTTTGTAGCAGATTACTCAGAGATAATGCTGTGGCCAATAATGAAGTAATGCAGATAGTCTCACTCGCTGTGTGCTGAGTGCCCGTCTGGTGTTGGGTTTGTAGATTTGATGCTGTCAAAACTAATTATTACAATAAGAAATAAAGCAACGAGTGTTTGTCTACTGTTGCTAATTTACTGGCCAAAAAAGATTTGGGGCAAAACAAGTCATTCACTATCTTTGCACAAACAATCAAAAACGAGAGAGACACGAGAGCGGTGTGGATACCTTCTGGAAGGTAGCAGTCTTTCCCTGTACGGGAGTCTTGACTCCAGTCTGCAGTTGTTGGCATAAAGCCACCAGTTTCTCCAGCTCTGTCACCACCAAAGACTTTTCCTCATCAACCAGCTGCAAAGGAGAGAATAGCAGAGAGAGGGAGAGAATGATGTGTTCCAAGACAGCAGAGACAGCTTATTCTGTGCTATCCAGGGAGGCTGTCTTAATAGGTACTGACACTGATAAAGTGATCAGAATAGATTAGCAGTGCTCTTGGTTGAAGACAATTCATGACGAGAAAATGTGTGTCCAAGGACTGAAATAACCAGGGTATGACAGGAAAATTGCCTCAAGTTCAAATGTGCTGGACAAAGTGGAAAATAAGTATGTTGCGATGCAAATTTTAGTGTCTAGAATTTGAAGCAACTTTTTTGAGTGGTTTCTGAGAAGATGTGGATAAACTCTTCACTTTTCACAGATGTATTGATGGAAAAGTAACACTAATCTATAAAAAAAGAGAAATGAAATCAGTTTTCATGTTTGATGTACTCCAACAACTGGGTCTTGATCTCCTTTATAAACTTCTTATTTAAGTTAAACTGTTGTGCTTTGAGCTACATGGGACCAGAAACAAAATAACACATGCTCCTTTATTCAGCAATGACTCTCAAAAGCACACAAAAACTCTGAAACCTCTATTAAGAATGTTCAATTGAACCTCATCATGGGGGGGAAGTGTGTTAAACCTGCATCTGATGCTAAGGGGCAGAGGATGAGACAGAGGGACACTATAAGCACCAGTTTATTTGATATAATTAATTACAGGGTGTGAATTGATTGGAGATGTCCCTAGCCCCCCGCCCTCTCCGCACATATACATGTGTACAAACACACACGCTCACAGACACAGCAGTGACAAATGGCGGTCATTAAAGGCTGTCAAAAAGAGCTGTTTAATTAAAGTTGGAAGACCGGGGGGAAGAGGTTAGTTGAGAGCAAGTGGAAGAAAAGCGCCAAGACCACGTTTGTTTGTCCAGTCTCCAATCAGACAGGAAGACAGGATGGTGAAAGTGTGTGACAGGTTTAATTTCCTGCTCTTGCTGTTTGATTTATAAAGCAGACATGGCACCACGACATGCCAGAATGGGTGATATGGGTGCGAGTGTTTCTGAGAGGCATAACAAGGGCGGGGGCACGACAGCTAGAGAATGTGTGAGACTGAATACAGATGGGTTAGAACCTCACCCAGCGCAGAAAGAAATAAACAGTTTTATCTCCTCCTTGGATTCATTTTACTTCCATAATGATTTCTATGGCCTCATATCGCTTTGCTGCAGTCGGAGTTTCCAGCAAAAAGACAAGACTGTAATTGCCTTTTTGTGTTTTTAATATTCTGCTGTGAATAGCGTGTGTTGATACCTGAGTGGAAAAAGTACGTAGAGATGTGCACAGCTGGAGTCCCTCTTCAGACAGAACCTAACAGTGAGCCAGAAAAAAAAATTAAAAAATGTGCATAAATAGACAAAAGTATAATTATTTTAACTTCCAACAGGAAGCTGAAAGCTATTTTTTCTCCTTTCTTCTTATCAGTGTGTTCCAGTTTATGTACCCCGTCCTTCCTCTTCCTTTCTTATCTCTGTTGCTCACCCCAAATGAAATAAATCCTTGTTGGCATTTTGGGCCCCCTCTCTGTAAACTACTGCACAATATTGACAATCATCCCAAGTCAACAGGACACACCCCATCATGCAACCTTGTTTGTTATCACCTTTTTGTCAGTTGGCATTGTATTTCCACCATAATGATAAGTCCTTGTTACAACCTGTCAGATCTGTGAGAGGAAGGTGAATGAAAGGATGCTGGTATTTACTGCTGTATGCTACTGATCTCAGCAGATGCATTCGTTTCAAACTTCGATAAAACGGGAGGAAAACAGACCATAAGATGCAGAGTGGGGGGGGGGGGGATTACTAGATAAGCATGCACGTACCTCAGCTTGATGAAAAAGGTCTAGTGTTGTTTTCAGCAGCCCCTCCCCTCTGGAGAATCAATAGAAGAAGCACAGAAAGAATGCATGAGAATGACAAATGGTGACAAAATGTATCCAGATATCGACGCACGATTAGACTAAACACACCAGAATGAGTCACAGTGTGGCAACTTTTCCAGCGCTTTGATTGATATTGAGGGCCAGGGGCTCACGCTAACAATAAGTCTCTAAATAGAATCATGTGAATGTTTGAGAGGCTTTATATTCTTAAGCTCCTAAATGAAGGCAACTGATCAACATGCTGCAGACATGAAATCGGAGTGTTACCGTGAGGCATGTGGTCGGTGAGTTACCTGGTGAACAGATGCATGTTGTAGGCCATGCTGGACAGGCTCTGGCTCTGACGTACTATGTCATGCTCCTGCTCCTCCCATTTCTCCATCTCCGTGTCCATGTCTGACGACAGCAGACGGAGCTCCAGACCCAGTTTGGCCATGCTTGTCTGCTCCTGCAAGCGCAGATGTAAAATGTTAGAAAACAAGGTTATTTTTATTTGTTGAAGCCCAGAGACGTCTTGTAATCAGGAAGCTACAGATTCCAGTGGCGGTGCAGCATTGTGGAAAATGATTACCCAGCAAAATTGCAGCATTTTACTATATAAACATCATCAATTCTGTACCTGACACAAAGTTTCCTGGAGATAAATACACTGCAGACCAGACAGACTGAATGAAGCAACATGATGAATTGCGCTGTGAGTTTACGGCGTACGCTACCTCTGCATCCAACTTGACAGCCTTGGCAGTTTTCAAGTTGGTAAGTGAATGTTTCTGTGTGAATGGAGAGCAGCATTAATCAGAGGATTACAAACAATTGGATCACAAGAATATTCAAGAGGATGGATGGTGTGATACTTACCCCAGGTCTGGGAAGTGATAAATAAGGCCTTTTGTCTCCTAGAAAAGAAATGATTCTGATTAACTCGACACAAGGTCACATGTAAAAAAATAAGTTCTGCTTTTGAAACGTTAAGTATCCACACAAGTAGGTTAGAAACTGCAGTCAGAGCAATAATGGCAATTGTATCACTGTTTACCCTTGACAAATTTTGATCGTTAATCAGAAGTGTGCTCAGCGGGACTCGTTCGATTCAGCAACAGATACTTTAAACTTTACAGTCATTTTTGTGGGAGAAGAAAAAATAATTTCTCTAGTGGCCATACTTTTCACATTTTAACAAAGCACTTTATGGAAATCTTTATGTGTGATGGATGTGATACTTTTATTTCATGTTCTTTTTCTAATTGCAGCCACATCTTGGAAACCAGGAAAAGCATCTTTGATACATCTCTGTCTTAGTGTATGACCGCATGCGGGATCGATAGCACTGCCTTGAGTACTACCTAACTCAAATGTGCATCTGCATATACATGGATGAGTGTAGACTGCAAATATGTGCAGAAATTGTGTCTCAGCCTATTTCAGCGAGGACACCAACAGCTTATTTGAGAGCCTGTCTCTGATTTAGACACTTCAGGTAACTGAGACGATAATGAATAGGAGGACGGAGAGCGGAGGAGAAATGAATAAGGGATTGCAGCATCAATACAAAATACTTCTCAAAAACCATGATGATTAATTTTCTGTTCGGAGCCACGGCCCACGCGTGTGTACACAAAAATCCATCAACTGATGTAAAACACACCTCTTCTGCCTTCAAAGACATCGTTGATCTCCCTCAGCAGCAGACCCATGTCGCAGAGCTGTGACTCCCAGGCCTCACAGAACACCTCCAGGTTCTCCTTGGCGATCTTACTTGAAGGATGGAGGGCGAGCGTCTGGGCGGCAGAGATGATCTGAACAGGAGCGAGAAGAATTGTGATGTGAGGAAAGGGTCACTGAAATACAGGTCATCTGTAACCAAGGACAACCCGAGTGCTCCAGCTTCCTCCCACACCAAAAACACGCAACATAAGTCAATTGGTCATGCAAAATTGTCTTTAAGTATGAGTAAGAGCATGAATATTTGGATGTATGTAACCAAGGAGAACAAAAGCATTTAAGTATTTAAGCTCTTTACTAAATTTCACTTCAATAATTAATTAGCTTTAATTATTTTTGAGAAAACTTTTCAGCTTTCCAGTTCTTTGTATGGATTATAAATCAAAATGCAAACTTGTGCTTATGCCTTATACGCGCTGATGCACACTTCAAGCCCCTCCCCTGCAGGGTCGTATTAAAAAGCCAATTAACCTTTGGACCCTCGCTCTATTACTTTGGGAAGAAACAGATATATCCGCAGCACTAACTCATACTGCATTATTGATTATTTGACCTTTGAACTTGGGAGCGGAACTGTTTTTTGCAGAGTCGTGCAGGAATTAACATCAGCGCTGCAGGACAGCAACATTCTACACTGGTGGATAATTACTGGCTGAAGGATTCTGAAGAGCAAACATAATTATATCTGAGACAGGCGGACTCAGCGGACTCCATGTTCTCAGTCATCTTCAAGGGATGGGAAGTGCAAGAGGAAGACAGAGGAGACATGAGGTAATTTGTCTATTTTCCCCTCCTTATAGTTCCTGAGCAGAACATTACACAAGTTTGATTTCAATCCCAGATATCTGAGAGACCGGTCTGACCTCTCTGATATGGAGAAACAATTGAATTGAATCACAGGTTTAATTTTAATTAACTATTTTTACTTATTTCTGCAGTCAATTTTGGTGCCTTTTACACATTCAAGTTCCATTAAAATGTTAGGTGGTTTAATGTTACCTGTGGACCGATGACGTGGAAAGTCTCCTCAGCATGTATACAGGTGATCTCCAGAGGCTCTGAACCCGACACGTGGCACAGCAGCCGACACGTCTGTAGTTAAAGAAACACGAAGAAAATGATTGATTGGAGAAACTTGTATTGTAGAAGATAAGATAAATTATGAATCTATATTCTGGGTGATTATTCCTAAATGTATGAGAATGAATTATTTTAAAAAATAAAATTGCATTTCTTTTCTTGTTTCAGCTGGGAAAAAAAGCTAATGTAAGGTGTTTATAGTGCTCTATAGGCTGTATCTTTCTTATTTTCACAAAATTTCATGTTTTCATAGAAATTTTTTTTGGATAAAATTGTATTTTTTGAAAGTTGGATGAATATATTCGAAAATCCAATGTAAATCTATTCCCACCGATTGGGTTGCACATCTATCAAAACGCTCTGCCAGCCTACACACCCTACCTCCACCAGCTGCTCCTTTTGCTCGGTGAGCGTGCGCGAATACTCCGCCACCGCCTCCAGGTTCCCCTCAGCACCTGCGGCTTTGAGAGCCCGGAGAGGCAGCTGCTCCCCGTGAAGTTTGAGCAAGTCTGAGGCGCGACCGACTGCCACCTTATGGAGCTGCAGGAGGAATTAAAAAAAAAAGAAAAAAAGTATTGCACAATGTAAGGAGGAGGGAACAATAGCAGCTGGATGAAACATAAAAAGAACAAAGATGAGAAAGGGAGGCAAGAACGAGGAAGGATTTTGAGAAAGAAGAGCAGAGGTGTCACAGCATTGTGGTTGAGGTGACAGGTAGACTGTGAATGTGAAAAAACAAACCCAGCCACAGAGGAAGAACATCCAGTGAGAGGTATTCCAGTCATGTAACTGATTACGTCTGCTCAGATGGATTATTGGGAGAATAGAGATGGACCGCTGCTCACCTCACGTCTGAGGTCACTGACGCTCTCACAGGTCTTTAGGATGGCTACCTCTATGTCCTCCGTGGCCTCTTTGGCGTGGCCAGACTGCTGCTCCAGCGAGACGGGAGAGGAAGAGAAGGAGAAAACATGAGGCAGGCACACAAAGATGCATTGTCATCTGGGAGATTATGATAATAATACTAATAATGAGATTATGATAATACACGAGAAGAAGACTGCAATGGAAAATGAGCTTAGGGTCTTAATATCATGGATCCAATTACATATGTGATTTTTTTTTTTTAAATGAAAAAAGACAGTTATATATTTCAATGATATTTAAAAAAAGGATTAAAACTTATTTGTCATTAAAATACTAAACAGCAATTTACTTTTTCTTTTCTTGTGCGTATAAAACCAAGCAGGATTTTACTATTCTAATACTGTTTATGTGTAAATCTGTGCAGTAAACATGACTGTGACACTACCTTCTTCACCCCGTACACTTCAATAATTATATGTACTTTGTAATGTCTGGGAATAAATATATTATTACACTTCATATACTCATTATGAATCTTCATATAGCAGGCAAAGTTAAACACAACACAACAAGTGATCAAACTGTTTTCATCGATCAAACTGCCATTTTTCTGATGAACACTGGACTGTCGTGATCAATTTGAGAAAAGGCAAAACAGTCATTCTGATCAAAAATACTGCCTTGGGACTCTCAGGAGCAATGCTGCATGATCGATGCATGAACGGAACAATTAACAAGATCTGCTTTCAAGCCTCCACCTCACATACAAGCACTCAGTTTATGTGTGAAAAGAAAAATTCTTATCTTCCTCTTGGTTGTTGTCATGAATCAGAGTAAGGATTAAGAAATCAGCAGGCAAATTTTTACGCATCAGCATTCATGAGGTGCCTTACGTCAGACATATATGGTCAGATGTGTGTGTAATGGGCAGATTATAAGCCCGATCCAAGTGCGCCCATTCTCAGGGCAACTGAGAATGAGGAAACCCCTTGAGTTGTGCACAATTTTACAAATCAGAGTACATTTTGGTGCACTTCAGCTGAAGGCTTTTATGCACACAGGAGCTTTTATATAGAACCTACATGCTGTTTTACAAATGAAAGAACTGGTCTTTTCAATTTTTCATTTGACCTTCACTTGGAAAGGCTAAACAAGGCATTACTGTATAGTTGTATGGTTGCAGTCTGTGTGCTCTGAATATACTGATAAAATAATTGAAAAAGAACCGCAACAAAATGGCTGTGTTTCATAATTTCATCAATTCTGAAGGCCAAAGAGACTGTTGAATGGCAACAAGAAACAGAACCCTACGTGATCTCTCTCTCTCTCTCTCCTGAACGAGTTTTTTTTCCTTTCCGTTGCTCCAGAAAGGAGGTGTGAAAGGAGAGGCTAGATGAAGTGAACGACTGGCTTAATGTGAAGGAAGGCTTAATGTGTGCAGTTGTGATCGTATGGATTTGTGTGCATGTGTGTGTGTGTTGAATACACACTGAATGAAACAAGCAAAAGCATTCCCAGTTGCAAAAAACACATTTTCTTTAAAGGCCTACCAGTTTCCTTCGAAGCCGCATCTTTTTCTCTTAGCTTAATAACTCTGCTTTGCATCTCATTATCATATGTTTTCTTTAATAAATTTTATAGATAAGGCACTTATTATTAGCATATGGTTTGTTTTTTTTATATCCCTGTAGGCGTATGTGCATCTGTGCAAGTGTGCCTGCTTGTGCCAACGTACCGCCTCGACACAGGCGTGCACCAGCTGTTGCGTGTCCTGGCGCGCCAGCTGGCACAGACCTAAGATGGCCTGCCGCTGCTCGTGGCTGGTGTAGGGAGAATCAGTGAAGTCTTCTGTCCGCTCCACCAGTGCCTCCAGCTGGCTGCCCACGCTTTGAGGTGACAAGGAGAAGAGGTTCTCCCTCAAGCACTCAACGCTGGACTGTAGGCAAGGTTGGGGAGTTAATATCAGTGTGGAATAACATGAATAGTGAATTATGGGTTTAGTCTGAAGCATTTCAAGCACATGAAAATGAAAGGAAATGAATTTCCCTGATTTATCCTCTATACGTTTCATTTTCCAACAAATACCTTTTTTAAGAGAAGTAATGGTTTCCACTTATTTGTCCAAGGATGGCTGGCTTTGTTCAGGTTTTAGTTAAAGTGCCATTAGGACTAACTTCCATCCATGAAAAACCTTTTCTCTCAATGGAAAGATAGAGAGAGACACACGATACGGAGATTTAAATATAATACTAATTCACAAAATATGGAATAAACTCAAAAATATTGCATAGCCGCCTTGTTTTTTTAAGTGAACGGTTGCTGCTACGCCCGACAAAGAATCCCATCCTCCTGTTCCACCAGCGATCAGATGAGCACCATTCACCTTAAGCACCTGCAGTGAAACGCAACATTGCTTCATTGTGTCCGAAATCTGATCCCACCTTAAAGTCCTTGATGCCATCGTAGAGACTAGCGGGAATGATCTTGTTCTCCCCACAGATCCGAGCCTCGGTCACGATCTCGATGACCTGCTCCAGGGCACAGCGCATTCGCTGGAACACGGCATCTTTGTTGATCCGTGCTGAATCACAATCTGGGTGCCTCAGGCAAGTCTGCGGTAGGAATTAGTAGTGAAATGTCAAAGTTTGTGTCTTTTTCTACTCCTCATATCTAAATCATAATTATTGACTTTTTGCATAAATTTGTAACCTTAAAACTTAAAAATCACATTAACTTGAGATGGCCTTAATCCTGCAAGACGGTATAATAATGGCCAGAAATGTTAATGTGCCAACTGCTTACCTTGGAGGCTGTGAGGAGCATCATGGTGCATTTCTCCAGCACAGCTCTGGCGGCCGCCATCCGTGCTTTCTTCTTTTCATCCTTCAAGTCCTACAGCATAAAAACACACACACACACACACTTCTGAGAACTATTGCACATGATGCATCAAACATATAAAGCAAAACTCCTTATGTACAAAAGGTCGACATAGCTCCCACTCCAAGTTTAAATCCAAAATCAAACTACCCAAATTACTCATTTAATATAAAGAGATCCTAGCAGAATAGGAAAGAAGATGCATGACCTGCTTTTCCCAAACAAAAATAGACAGCTCAATTAGGTAGGCAAGCAGCTGAATCAACTCATCTCCCATTTATTTGCCGTAGATTGCAAAGAGGATGTGATTATCCGTCATTATTTTTGCCTCTGAGTTCTTCCTGAGGCTTCAATAGATGAAGATGATAAAGGGTTGTATGCCTGTGCATGTGTGTGCATGGGAGCGCATGAGTGGGAGTGAATACAACAAAAAAGGGTGGCAAACTAGGGGAGAGAGAATATTAGCTACAATGAGCAGCACTGGAGACATTATACGATGTGTGTGTCAAA
Source organism: Antennarius striatus (assembly GCF_040054535.1). Classification (NCBI taxonomy): domain Eukaryota; kingdom Metazoa; phylum Chordata; class Actinopteri; order Lophiiformes; family Antennariidae; genus Antennarius; species Antennarius striatus. The sequence continues at coordinate 5,768,559 of NC_090789.1, read as the reverse complement.
ACACCAGCCCTGAGGAAATTCAGACAGAGGGATGGTTGATCCTCTCTTCCTGTCTAGATATCGCAGCCATTGCACTTTACATCAGCTTCTGCAGGCAAAGCGCTTTAGTTACAGAGACTGAATGTATGCATCAAAGAAGGATTAACAATCTCTGATGACAGGAAAATGTAGAGAAAAAAAAGAGGAAGAGAAATAAGTTTGACTGCTCTTGTGAAGCTTTGGGCAAAAGTTTTGTATTTCAAATCTGATGGGGAGTCCTGCAAAGACGACGTCTGAAAGCACAGGTCAGCTCACGTCCACAGTGAATCACACCGGAGTGTTTGTGGAGTGTACGTCGTAGCTGACCTGTACATTTCTTTAAAAGATCACATATAAAGTATATATACAGTATATGAGCAGATAAAGCCAGTATAAGAGGAAACAATATAGAAATACAGAAACATGGCACGTATGAGGAAGCCTTGTGACTTCGTTGTTTGATTTTTTTTTGTGTGTAAATATTTGATGCTTGAATTATTGATTTCTTCTGAGTTTGCCCGCACATTCACGGGGTAAATTCTACAGGTTTCACAGACTAATTCCGCCGTCTGCTCATCCATTCAGAATACCATGTTTGGAAAACCGCTGCTTGTTAGAAGATTGCAGCTGCATGAATAAATAGTATCTTTACAATCATAATAAGCTAAATCTAGCTTTTAATGTCTAGTAAGTATATTGGTAGAAAGAAGATTTCCTTGTGCGCTTCTTACGTTCTGTCTGTCTCCGGTGAGGTGGGCAAACTCCACCATCTCGTTGCCAAACTGGCTGAAAATCTGGACAAATTCCTGGAAGGTAGTGACTCTTTCCAGATGGTCAAGTGTAACCAGGACCTGAGAGCAGAGCAGCAAAGAGAGCAGTGAGCAGCCACAGCCTATTTCCAAGTATGTGGTGCATGATATACCATGTTTTGTAAGCAAACAGAAACTCCTTTCTTTGCACAGAACCAAGAATATTTGTTGCTTTTCTCATGTTATTTCCTACCAGTAATACTGGCTCGGTGTGAAGAACTTATAGATGTCATCTCCAAAAATAAAAACAACAGATTAAGTAGTCCTGAACCAGCACTTTAGTTAATTGTAGTCTATGTGGCTAATAATTTATCTGCTAAAGGTGGGTTGGCTGGCAGCGTGAACGCAGCTTCTATACACACCAGACAAAGAGGAGGAAGAAGAGATTTTATTTTGTTTGCCAGTAATGCAGAACAGGCAACCGTCATCTCTCTGTCCAAATGAGGCTAAGAAATCATGATTAGGCCACCTGCTCTCATTTTGGATCAATCTGCATTCACTTCCTTATCACACTGGAGAAAATCATAGCAAGGTATGATGAAGACAGAGATAGAGAGACTGTGTCTTGTTCTGTATTTTATTCGACCAGTAAATGTGCTGTTTGCTATTTCCCATCAATTATTCCTTAAGTACTCCTTCAGAGAGCCAGTTCTTATCTATAAGAGAGTTTCTGCATATGTGTAAAGCCTGCGCTGCCTCACATGTTCATATCCCACCTTGTTGCGTGATGTTATTATCTGCTTGATGACGATGCGGTCAGCTAAGACCAGGACTTTGGTGACAGAGGAGAGGAGCAAGCGGGCGGCCTTCACCATGCCTGTCCGATCGCTGAACACCGTGACATGTCCGTCCGACTGGGACGACAAGGCTGATCCCACATCTGTCAGTTGGGCTATGGCATCACCTGAAAGATAGAAAAGACAAGCACAGCTTGGTTCAGCAACAGAGCTAGACTGACAATAAGCGAACATGCTGAAAAATGTGTGATATTAGCTTTTTTATCCCCACCTACTGATTTGTCCACCTCTAAACTTGGTATCTGCAGACACACAGCACTGATTCCATACCAATGAACTCTTTTTCAAGAATTGAAAATTCATTCCTCACTGCATGAATGCTGGATGGTTAATGAGAGCTGAAATATATTCCCCTTAACTTTAGGTGGAGACATTTATTCACAATTTATGAGAATGTGTCATTAGTGCAGATAACTCCTTTGACTTTAACAATATCATTTTGCCAGATAGAGGATTATTATTAAATTATACAGCATGATGAGGGAATATAAGCAAAAAAAAAAAAAGAGTATGAAAGTACAGAATGTAAAAACCTTGATCATACATTAAAAAATGAACTTCTCATCAAAAATGAAAAAGTAATAACTAAAATAAATAAGTAAATTCAGAGAGCAAATAGAAAAGGATTTTTATTCCGGTCAGCCTTGAGTTTTTGGCTAAGAACAAGAAAAATCTAAAAAAGCCGCCTCGGTGGCAACGACAGACTGAGGACATGTTGGAGGGTTTCCCATCTGGCCTGGAAGTGCCAAAGGATTCCCCTTGAAGAGCACAAGATGTGAATCAGCCAGATAGACGTTGAAGCTACTTTTCATCGCCTGCTGCCACTAAGATTCTGACCTAGATAACAAGCAGTGAAGGGAATCATGATGGATCAATTTTTTACAGTATTTATTAAATGCCCTCAAATTCAGTTCTCCAAACATTAAGGTGGAATGTTCCTCTGGTCACCACCCCAGGAGAACGAATCATTCTTAGCAGGACGGAAAACAATGGAACTGTATTTAAGAACAGTGGTACGGCCATCCTGACTCAAACACTTCTGGCATAATTTCAGGATTATGTAGGCCATGTTTCGGGTTTAAAATTCCAGCTCTAACAAATATGCAATGGTACAGTCATATGCACTCGGAATATGCAACCTTAAAAAATACTTGTACAACGTCCAGCTTTACATTTCTATCTGTTTTTTTTTACATGCTCTTTCCAGCCCCAAAAAGGCAATGAACACAGAGCGTTAGTCTGAATACTCATCACCAAAGTAGCGCATTGAGAGGAACATTTCCAGAGTGAAGAGCGAGAGGGAGTGGGAGAAAAATCTCAGAGAAAAGAGGGGGGGGGTGAAGCGGAGATAGCTATGGCTCTTTTGGGTCATGCAGCTCATCTGTCTATTTGGCTTCGCTGGTCGTTTGAAAGCGGCAACACTGACAGACTGATTGCATTCGACAGGCCGGTTTCCTGTGCCAGCTATGCTAACCAGTTAAAACATCTAGATCTGGCTCACAAAAGGCTATGGCTCAACATCCCCCCCAGTGACAGATGCAGGATGGGAAGCACAGGGGGCCAAATGTCTCTTCTGAGGCCCAGTATGTGAATGGTTTGGGTTTGAATGTCCTTAAATGTAAAACAGAGATGAAACCTATCTTTGTATTTATCTGCAAAATATGGAAAATGGATTTAACAGGTGTAAATCAATACATCTGTATGGCACTTACATAGACAGATATTATAATTGAAGTCTGAGAATGATGCTTTTTGTGTTTCTTCTATTTTACGAATCACCCCGCATCTCCGCTCCACACGTAGTCCCCTATTAAAATTCATACTGCATGTTGTATTTTCATTTGATCTTAAATATCATTTCATCTTGAATTTTGTTGAAGGAGAGAGAGAAAGTTACATACAAGCTTGGAAAATGTGAAAATGGCACCGAGAGACAGAGCGAAAGAGACAGAGATCCAGCTCAGATTGCCTTCGCTGACCTGCCTCATTGGATCACTCCACCGCTCTGATGATGGGTAGCATCTAATTAAACTAGTGCTTTCAGTCTGCCTTTATTTCATTCATTATAGCGCACAAGGCTGAAGCCTGCCTGATTAGACCCTCCCTGCGGCTAAGTATTAGAGAAATGTCAGTTCTGAGCTAACTAGCCCTTCTCTCTCTCAGGCACTTCAGGATTCAAACCGTCATTTATTTTAATCCCTACAGATGTTTTCATAAGTTTTCAAACACAGACGAGACAAAACCTCTTCTTTTTCGGGGATCAGTTGTGTGTCAGTTAGGAGAAGCAGCGATGATGACTGAAAACACCCCCTAAGAGGAAAACGAGAACTGAAATAAATTAGTCACAGTGGCCGATGCCTACACAAACGCACACACATCGGCAGCTTTATTTTGCTTTACCTTCTCGCTCACACACACGCACGCACGCACGCACGCACGCACGCACACACACACACACACACACGCACACACGCACACGTCTATGCACACATATTCTCTCATCACTCTATCCACTTCCCTCCAGTGCACTCTTTGTCTGAGTTTTAGCTGTCTTTGCAAATCAGCACTGTGTGAGGATTAAACCCTTTGCTACACAAGCTGGTTCACCCCAAAATAAACCTATTATCACCGTGTTGAGTCTGAATTCTTATTCAATCCGATATTGTTTCCAGCCTCCTCTGTAGGAGGCTAAGTAAGGTCCCTGTTTGGCCTGATAAAAACCAAGTTTCCATAAATAAAGAAGTATATCACTGGGAGCATGGTGGGAATGATCTAAACGACGAAGTGAAGACAAGTTGAGATAGACGGGAAGATAAAAAACCAGCGCAGACATTTTCATATTTTCAATACAGATAGTGACATAAAGTGTGGAAACCTTTAAAGTAATCAATTCCTTACAAAACTGTCACCTTGTCTGTCCCGTTCAGTAAAACCAGACAGATCTTCACATTCTTGGTTCTTCACACTGGTTGTCACTGTTACCACACCTCTTAGAACACTCTGTGCCTTTCTGTCTCTCTCACTCTCTCTTTGTTATTTACTCTTAACATATCCATCCATCCATCCATCACGGCACAGATCCACTAATGCTCTCCTTAGGTGCCCCCTTTGGTGCAGAAGCACTTTATCCAACCTTTACCTCCAACCCAATCACGCTGATGTCTGCTGATCACTCCGGAAGTCCTCTGATATGATGTCGTTTGACAGTCAGGCTGTCCGAACAAATGGGAAATTGGACGAATCTGATTAGGCTGTGAAGCCTGCAGGTGATGTCAGGTTATTTATGAGACTGTCGGTTTCTCTTAGCAAACACTGATGAGGACACGTGACTTCAGCCTATTGGCAGCAGCACCTGATGCTTATGCTAGAATATGAATATGATTTAGATACAAATAAGCTCTCAGGATGAAGCATCTTCATTTATATTTGAAACATTAATTTGTAACCACAGCATATGTGCTGACCCCTTCTCCTCCAAAAGACAAAAGCTGAGTTCAAGTGCACAAATTCAGCAAAGTGTGGCGTGCAGAATGAGATTCAGGCAAAGAACATTACCTGCTCTGCGTGCCTCAAAGCAGGCTTGACCCATCTCATCCTTCAGCTCCTGGTTCTCTGCAGCGATGGCCTCGCCGACAGCAACAAAACGCCCCACCGCCACACTCACCGCCTGGCCCACCCTGTGAATGGCTGAGAGGGTGCGCTCTGACTTCTTTGGCTTGTCTTTGTAGTTGATCAGCGTAGTGATCTGCAAGAAAGTTTGAAAAGGTGAAAGACAGACATTAACTCAAGATATGAGTTTTTGAAACATTGATATAACACTTTGTAAAAAAAAAAGAAGAGTTTTTTCCATTCAGGGTAAAAAGACGTAACTCAAAATAGGATTTAAAAAAAAATTACATGGTGAATCTCTTGTGTTTTCAAAACGATTTCAAAATGTCAGCATTTTTTTAAAATAACTGACTTCATAAATTATTTTTAACAATTTATTGTCATATCAATATGATTAAAAAAGTATGATAATAAAGTACAATTGTGTTGACGCCAGTTATTTAAGTCTTATGTAGATACTCGAAAAAAGATTACTTAGGAAATGTTCAATGGTTTCATTTTTCTAACATGAATCATACTTTGTTATTTTAATAACATCTTCCGATAAGATCAAATGTTGAGTCTGGAGCATACACTCCATTTGCGTATCAACAGTGAAGATTTTCATGCTTACATACGGAAACAAGATGAGATAGTGTTTTGGTAGAAGGTATCCAGATAACCTGAGATGTGTCAGAAGGAGATAGAGCATGTTTACCACGCAAACACACACCCATTCTCCTCCCAACACAATATTTCCTATAATTAGAAAAGATCCAAACAACAAACAGCAGATGGGATACACTCCTGTGTCTAATGTGACATATAGAAACACACAGACACACAAAACCACCCTGGTAAATTAAGATATAAATTATGAACGTGTAGCCAATTATAATCAATTATTGATTGCTGCCACTCCCTCCAGCTGTTATCATTATTGGTGTGAGAGAGAGAGAGAGAGAGTGTGTGTGTGTGTGTGTGTGTGTGTGTGTGTGTGTGTGTGTGTGTGTGTGTGTGTGTGTGTGTGTGTGTGTGTGTGTGTGTGTGTGTGTGTGTGTGTGTGTGTGTGTGTGTGTGTGTGTGTGTGTGTGTGTCTGTGGCTGTTAAACCATTTAGGTCAATGGGTGGTGGGTGGTGAGTTTAATTGGTCCATCAGCAGCAGGTGGGCTAAATGGGAAATCTCTATCAGTCAAGTCTGGGCGATGGAACAAACACCCCGGATCGGCTGAGTTCAAACGGCTGTTTGAACGACGCAGGAATGTAACGCAGCAAAAAGAACCACAAAAAGAACCAAAAGCTTTGAAATAATAATCATTGATGAGTTTTTCATAGAGCTGTTCATAAACTCAGATACTTAACAGACAGAAATGGGTTTGAATATATTTCACTCAACATTTATCAATAAACACTCACACACACCAACAATGTCGCGCATCACAGGAGAGTCCGCGGTTATTTCTGTTTTGACCAAACCAAACATGTAATGACTGACAGTGAAAGATAACTTTTGCAATTGCCTAGAATTTAATTGCACGTTTTCACTAAGTGGTGTCGGCTCGAATCGACTCAGATCAGGAAATTTTCTAAAGGATATTTTCCATTCCCAATCCCCTGTCAGTGCAGATGGTTGTCATAGTGATACTACACAAAATTACCTAGGTATAGTTTTCAATGTGACATGCACTTCTCATCTTTTCTGATCCTCTTGTCAGTTTGTGTGTGTGTGTGTGTGTGTGTGTGTGTGTGTGTGTGTGTGTGTGTGTGTGCTTGTGTGTGTATTTGTGAATGAAGCCTTAATTCTATACTGTCAATTGTTGCAAAACAGTGAACCAGCAAAAATTCTGGTAATAGTGATACGATGCCCAAACTTATACTTGCCAATAGCAGAACAATTGCTTCTTGACTCTGAATGCTGAAATGCTAAATTAGCCCGAGTCAGCAAACCTTGAGTTGGTGCCCCGTGGGACAAGACCCACATTAAAACTGCAAGTCACACACAATTGGCACTGAAGGTTTCATTAAGAAGGAGAAGAAATCTTTATTGTCATTGAAGCATGCAGCACCAATGGTATATACACACACACACACACACACACACACACACACACACACACACACACACACACACACACACACACACACACACACACACACACACACACACACACACACACATAAATAAATCTCATGCTGTTGGAAAGCCTGTTTATTCCCATTATAAATGTTACAAATGTTACCACAATTGTAAGGAACATGCATTTGTGAGGTGAGCAGCAGAGCTAGGTAGTATTGGTTGGGGAAGTCGGTGCCTTGCTCAAGGATTCAGGGCACCCCAGCAGTGTCAGGAGATAGGCTGGCACGTCTCCAGCCATCAGTCCACACACACTCCTATTTTTGTCTTGGCTTGTCTTGGTTCCCAACCCAGTGGGCCACTGCCGCTATCAGACCACTACGCTCTTTAGCATCGTTCTCAGGAAGCAAGTTTCATTTCTTCCTTGTTCGCCAACTTCAGGACATTTCTGTTCAAATCCAAAATCAGATCCATTTTTATCAGAGCACTCATTTAGGATTTATATCATAAAAAACAAAGGGTGCAGAAAAAGTTGGGATGAAAGGGGGCGAAAGAGAACATAAAAAGGCAAAATAAAAAATAAATAAAAAAGCTTGAAGGGCACTTGTCACGTCTTGATCAAATTGCACCATCAACAACAGAGGGTTATGAAAGAGCTCAGAGGCTTAATGAAAGACTGCAGTTGTTTCATATCACATTGTGAGCTGCACCGGCTGCCCTGATGAGTAGTGTAAATGACACAAGCACGTGTTTGGAATAAACTTAATATAACCCTGCCCCCCCCCAGTCAGTACATTATTGTTGTTACTTTGCAATCTGCTGTTTTCCTGCTTTCAATTCTCTACAGAACCATTGTTCTGCAACAAGATCCTGACCCCATAAATGCTCATAAAGCTTTGGACTTTCGCTTGTAACTTCATCACCCTTCCCTCTTTTAGTGCCTCCATTCCAGTTTTTCACGAACACAAAGTAAGCAACACTGGCTGTCTGGACATTATGAAGCCTAGCAGAGGGAGTTGGGGCACTGTGACACATTTCGCTATCATAAAGGAGGCTTTTCTGATGGCTGTATGATTTCTCCCTGTTCTTTTGGAAGGGATTGTGTCTTTATGTCGTGCCTTTCGCTGAAAGTGAGCATGCACGGCGATGCACATGTTTCATATCAGCAGGGTGAATCCATCGCTGAATGCAGATAAAGGCATGATTGTTTCCCAGAGGACAGGTCTGAGCACATGGTGACGCTCAGACTGGCCGTGATCCAGAAACCAGAGTCGAAGACGGGGGGAGGAAGCTTTGGAGGGAACTTTTGTGTGAGTCTGGAAGTATGAAGGGTTAAACAAACTCCTGCTACAAAAAGTATTAGACAAAGCCTCACTGGAGTTACTTTAAAAAGTTTAAGAGAACCAAAGACAATGATGTAAAAAAGTATATAATTCAACAGTAAGTGGGGGAGACAGCAGAGAATAACCGCTGCAGAGGATTTCCTCCATTAACGATTACTAGGTGGTGCATGGACTGGGCTGTGCAAACAGGAACAGAGCAGGGTGGAGAGAACATAATATTGATACAGATTTGTTTCAGAACAAAGGCTGCTGTGTTTGTGTTCAAATCAACAGAACTTCTATTATGTTTACTGTGCAGAGACACACGTTAGTGAAAATACCAAAGAAACACCGAAGTTGATAAAGTATTAAAGCGCAGAATATTTTTTCTAAAAGGTCAAATCGATATTTAAATCGTTGAATATCTGATCAGTGAGCAAGTGACGAGTCATGTTTTGATACTTTACATTCTATGGACAGTTTGATCAATACCAGAAGGATTACTACGGCTTGACACCACGCTTCAGTTTGAACTAGCAGTTGTTCAGTCAATAAAGCTACTTTAAGGCCAGAGGTTACAGCTCTAATCCCATTTAAAATGTATCATCGCAGTTCAGTTTCACCCATCACACACACACACACAATACGAGTAATGCATCATCCAGCCCAAGGCCTCCATCCGGTGCAGTCAGACATCTTAGCTTTGCTTATTGACAGGGCAAAATGAACGCTTCTATAACAACCAAAAGCTTTTGTTGTGTCAAAAGGAATATGCTCTCCTCAGTTTAAAAAGAGATATTTAATTTAGTTGTAAGTAACTTTTTGTAACTTTTCTTTGGGCTCTCTGAAGTTAAATCAGGTATAGGATTAACTATTAAAATACAGTATTATTGTAATATCCTTTATTCAATCGTGGGTTTCATAAAGTGACGAACCTTGCCCCATTCATAAATCCAAAAAGGCTGCCCACTGTCAAACCTTTTTATTCCTGGCACCAAATTCAGAAAAAATACAGATTAAGGAAATCTCAGTCATAATTGATCAAATGTCAAACAATTGGGAAATAATTATATATGGTACAATTGTTTGTGGAATTGGACTGGTACGATCAGATGACTTTGAATGATCTGATTCCAACCGAATGAACTCTAGATGATGACATAAAAAGTTTTGAAGATATAAGACTGAGAAGACACAATCCCTCTGGTCTGGGTACAGAACTTTTTTAGTATCTAAAATCTTCTGAATAAAACACCTGCTAAACAATGATTGTGTTTGTGACATATTTCATTTGAGTCATCTCTTTAAATGGCCCCTTATACAGTCTCATTAGTCCCCCATTAACACAGCACAACCCGTATTCCTACTACTTGTTACTCTCTCCCCTGGAATGCAGCCAGTCAATTCCCATCCGTCCACCTCTCAACTCTTTGTAGTCCATAATTAGAAGAACAATTACAACACCATAAAAGTGACATCAACAGCTTACTTTGAGCCATACAATACATGCACAGAGCCTACTCATTGGTTAGCAGGAAATCTAGACTAACACCTCAAGGACAAACTGACTGACTATAAGTCAGCGGGTAACAAAAGCTGGAAACATTTGTGGCTGCCTCCCATGGCTACTGAGCGACTTTCACTGAATGGCTATGCAAAGAGAGAGCCATCCCAGCCATTCTTCCTCCAATGCTTGTTTTCTCTCCAGTCCGATTCCTGAATTGTGTCAAATTAATATTTCTCTAAAAAAGTGCATTTGAGAAGAATGTAGTTTACTTAAAACAGATCAATTCGAAGTCTCTTTTATCATTTAAAGATAACTGAAAAGTAAAAGTTAGCGTGAACAAACTCGTCCTGGAGGCCTGATCATTTTCTTTTCAATTAACCAGTGTTAATTAAACACTGTAGTCATTCATCACAATAATTGCTTGCTTAGCTAGTGGGGTTTTGTTTTTGGCTGTGTGTTTGTCTAATTCAAATCTCTGATTTGTTGGAGCTTTGTTTGACCTCCTGATGAGAGGAGCAGCGCAACCGAGCAAAAACACTAACAGTAAAGTTTGGATTAGAAACTGAATGCAAGCAAAAGAGCTAAAGATCAAGGATTTACAGTATATACAGTATGTGCTAGTCTATGTTAGTGTGTGTGTGATTGTATTTATTTCGCAGAGGTCCCTTTGTTTATACATGCATCTATAATGGCCATTGTGTATAAGTTCAAGACGTTCAGTAATTGCAGTGCAGTTGGTGCAAAGAAAAGGAGACGAGGAGGATAAAAACTAAACAAAAGGTTTAATATCTTGACTGTGCTCACTTTCTGATCAGATGAAACTGCCTGTATTATTCTTTGTCAGCGCATTTGTTTTTTATTTGTTATGAGGAAACTCCTCCATTTGCGGTAACTTCCGTAGGCTCAGACTGTCGCTCTCATTAAGCAAAGCTTTCGGCATATGGATAGGTTTTGTCGGAATAACCAGGAGAGAGAAAAAACAACTTCCATGTCTCATTTTGGTCCATTACAGAACAAAGATTACCACTGTGAGGGGAGCTGCACCCGAAAAATGGGTAGGGAAAGTTATTCTTTCCACGCAGCTAGAGGTTGAAAGACTTTTTATTTTTGTCTTCCAAGGAACCTGAGCCATAATTTTCTGCATCATATTGATGATGATGATGCAAGGGGAGACGTGATTGACTGTTCAGTGGGGACTGAGAGGGAGTGAGAGAGAGAGAGAGAAACGTAGGAGGAACGGGATGGAAGTTGAACTGACCAGACACTTTAATGGGTGAGCAAATTTGTTCCAAATTGGCCGTGAGCAGACGGGAGTTCAATACACTGCTGGACTATGGCCAGAGCAGAGAGGCAATACAAGGAGATGAAAAGAGAGACAAGGGAGTTAGCGGATGCAGACAGATGGGGAGGTGAAGGGAGCAAAAGAATAAAGGAGACATGTCACATGTCTTGTTTCTTTTCACAATACTTCTATCTATCAAAAAAAAAAATCAGTCTTGGTCTTTGCCTTCCCACACCCACCTTAATCCATCTTTCCTCCGGCAGTCTTTTGTGTGCAGAGCTTCAGTTCCATCCCTGGAGCCCTGCTGCTGCGGTACAGTAGCAGATTGTGATTTCTAAGCTGCATCCATTGGTGTATATTGTAAACCCATGTGATCACATAAAGCTGGAGATGCTGCAACATATATTTCTTATTCTAAAAATGGACAATACCCTTCCATTCTTCAGTGACTTCTTCAGTGACGTCTTTTTTACACCCAAAAACCCTTGTTTAGGAAATGTAAGCTGCATTGAGCGTTTCCTCTTTCAGCTTTCTGCACACAGAATAGAATAAATTAGAGTCAGCTAATAGGTACAGAATGCAAGTTCTCTGTGTACCTTGATAAATTAAAACCAAAAGGCAGTGAGTAGTTCAGTTGGGCAAAAATGTCGAGGTGAACCACATCCTTATGTCATCTTGACTGGTCATGCATTCTTTTGATTGCATATAATGAAAAACACACACACACACACACACACACACACACACACACACACACACACACACACGCACATACAGTACATGTAACTGCAGAGGCATTCAGCAACACAAAATAATTCTGATGCCTATGGAAGTACAGCAATCTAACAATCCAGAAATTACAGTTCTGCCACCACTCAGCTTACATGTCATTATTTTCCAGTTTTTCCACCATATTTCTTATCTGACAGAAGATACAACGCTGTCTAAATGCACAGTTTAAAAGATGCACAACTGCTAAAAGAGAACAAACATCAAACGCTTAGGATCCACTTTTCATTTCACAAACTGCTAAAAATGACTTTTTTTAAAGATGTCTCTGATGATTGAAATTCTTTTTAACTGTGTAACTGAGAGGATTTTCCAATCTTAGAACAAATAAACAAACGAAATGTATAAATAAGATGCTTAAAGTTTCCAAAATATCTTTTCCAAATAAATTAGGTGCAGTACACAGGAGATGACAACCATAGATATATACTCCAGAAACCCACAGAATAAGAAAAGAATAGATAAAGGAATTTAAAAACAAAAGAAAACTATAACAGTTCCTTAATAGCAAAATTCACAATTTCAGAACTAGGTCGCTTTCATCCACATATTTCATGAAATATGTGGATAAGCCTCTGAAACCCGCTCTGGAAACAAAAGCAACCACCAGAATGAGCTTCAGTCTGAACAGGCTTAAGCTGGGAAAAAAAAGAAAATCTCAAAAATCCTAAAGCAGCAATAGGCTCCACATTTGCACTTTGTTGTTTTGTGTAGAAAGTTTTGAGAAACCAGGTTTGTGAGTTATGGTCCAGAAACATGGCAAGCAGACGGACAGTGATGCTCTCCATTCTTTGGTGATGGGGGGACAATAAAGACGCATGACACCGCCAGAGCTGCATCCAATAAGTGAAGCCTTTCCACTCTCCTCTATCTCCATGTCTACTAGCCGAAGTACCCACCTACCCCTGAGATAACGATAGCTGGTGCAGCAATTTTGGAACATAGACGCGGTGCTTTTTTGTCGATTGAACTCAGATGGTTTTGCAAAGCAAGACTCCAGAGGAAAGATCACCGAGTCCCTAAACGGTCACAAGATAACAAGGATAATGGCAGTTGATTGTCAATAAGTAGAGCGAGTAGGTGGTGAATGTGGGAATCCCCCCCAGAGGCCAACAGGCGAGCAGACTGACAGCCGTGTAGCTGCACTAAGCAGATTAGCATCTATGTGAACTTGCAGCTAAAAGGCAAGCATCTGTCTGTGCTGATGTCTCTGAGGCTTATTAAACTTTTACTGCAGTTGCGTGAGATCAGTTTTTCTGCTTCAGATTTGTCTCCTTCACTCTCATTATCAGAGCATTTGTCTGATACTTGTTATGACACGACCCCGACTCTGAAAATGTTGGATTGCTATGGAAAAGAAAACAGAATGACATCACGTGGTTATTTTTTACTGCCTTTTATTGCCTTGTTGATAATAGAAAAAACAACAACATCTTCACTGTTTTTGTTAATACAGGTAGTCCTCAAGATATGAACATCCGATTGAAATTTAAATACTTACAAACAATTCAGCTTACGAACAGTCTCTTTATGCCAGTTGTGTTTGTAGGTTGAGCACTACCTGTATGTGCTTGCTCTAAATTTGTCTTTAAAAGTTGGATATATAAGAACTTATGTGATCATGTTGCTGCAAGTACAGATTACAAACAGAGTAATTGTGCTATTTGGTCTAGATTTTTTTCCCTTGGTGCCTTCAGTGGATTTCAATCAGTCAAAGGTAAAAAAAAAACAAACCCAGCTGCTAATGTACACATGGTGAAAGCAAGCGAGTTACATTTACATTGTCATGTTTGTGTCCACATCACTCACAGCTGACAACCATGGAATTCAGAAAATGAAGACTAATGTAACTTGACAAACATCGGAGCAGCGAACAGACACCGTAAACATGGTTTTACCGCTCACAAGACGAGATCATGACATGACCTTTTGTCTATTCAGCTCATGGATGCCAACAAACAAGAAGGCAGATACTGAAAAGAAGAAACAAAGAGGAGTGGGGGTGTGCGAAGGCCAACGGATATGGAGGTGGCAATGATGGAAAAGAAAAGACAACCACAGCAACACAGAGGACAGCAACTGAATGAGATCTTTATCTGCCTGAACCCTGTTGCTTTGGTGAAACAATCACAGCCAAGCAGATTCACAGGAAACATCACCAAGATGGTTGATCTGTACTGTCTAGCATCATTCCTCCATGCATTAACAGTTCTGCACTGGTGTTAGAAAAGTTAGGAAGAATACAATCCTTGCATATAATCATCTAAAACTGTTTTTCTGTCTTTAAATAAAGGCATAATATAGACGTAAATGACATTGAAAATATATCCAGCCATTCAGTACCAACCTTGGGTACATTCCTGCCATCAGTAACTAACTATAGTTTCATTCAAAGCCTTTGCTCAAATGCATGCCATTCACATTACTTGACTAAAAAAAACCAAAACAAAAAAGAAAATCAGATCTGTAAATGTTTCCATCCTCTTTGTGAAAAGTAGTCTAAGGACCTCAAGTTAGGAGCATGATGAAATATGTTTTTATTCTCACTGTGAAAATCACATGAAAGGCACCAGAAAGAAGGCAGATGTAGACGTTGCTGTCTAACTCATTAGCAGACACAGTACTGGGCTCTGTTCCAAAACATGTGGTAATTTCAGTGGACTATGCTCCACTGTCTACATTATTCAGTATTCCTTAAATAGCTCCTGTTGTGAAAAAAAATAAAATAAAAAGTTTAGTGATGAATCATGCCACAGATGTTGTCGAGACATAAGTTATATAGTCCATTAAGTAAATATGATGCTAGTGATGACTGACACTAGTTAACTTCAACCATTTGAAGAGTGTTTCAGAAGATCCAGAAGTATTTCAAAGTAAATTAAATAATTTTTATGGAATAAGTTATGGAATGGAGTTAATGAGGAAGAAAACATGGGAGACACATAAGCTTAACACCTCATTTAATCATGGTGTTACGTTGTGATAGCGGGTGATCCTCTCCCCTTTCTCCCATTAGGTGAAGGCCTCTGTGAGCTGATGGTGTTAATGCTGAAAATCAGAGCTGATAGCAACAGACAGCGGCAACACTACTGTAATCCTTCCCTAGTCTGAATTTGGCTGCAGGGGGAGTTCTCTTTTTCCGATTACCGATCTCAGTCACAGGGTGGATGTTTAACATATTTTTTCTTTCACAGAATGAGCAGAACTCAGTCACATGTCAGCCTTTACTACCCACCCAAAGAGGGAAGCTGTGGGCGAGCGAGTGAGATGAAAAATGCATAACAACAAAGCAATAACTGACTGTTTGATGGTCATACTTGAAGTGGTTGAGGTCACAGACACATAAATCAAGGGCCGAAGTACAGAAACGTCCTGAATACAGTTTGTATTTTGGCCTTGTCATGGGGTACACCTTACCCTTCGACTTAAAATATATAACTTGTTCCTGTGACCACTGCGGCATGCCAAGGTTGTGATGTCGGCATAGCTGAAGAGTACAGTTACAAACACAGTTAGATGCACACACAGACAGGCAGACTCACACACAGCTTGCAGTCAAAAGAGCACAATAATGCTTTTCATCCCTCCTTGCTCAAATAGCTCTCTGGAAAGTAGATGTGGAGGGGTGGGGGGTGAGAAAGATACAGAGAGAAAGTCAGGGAAGGATCACCCCATGATAGGTGAGATGTGCCCTGAACACGGGACTGCCGGGTCAACCCCCTCTAGATGTTCCAACTGGTCACCTGCTCCTTCTTCTGTACCTGGAGAAGCAGCTAGGAATGTACTGACGGGTCGGTGTCAGATCCAGAGCAGCCCGAGGCAGCGGCTCACCTGGGCCTTGACTTCTACACGCACCCCACTTAACATGCTGTGACAGCATTCTCTGAGCTTAAAGCATTTATTTTACTGAAGAGACAGCAACACACTGGGGTTTACACGGCCTATAGATTTATATGAATATTACCTGTAGTTAAATTCAATGCTGTTACCAGCATTGAGTTAACATGTAGAACAGTGGCGTCAATAAAGCATTACTATACCTCATTTTTGAAACACTGAGGAAATTATTTGTTGGTAAGCATGCAGGTTGATATAAACTTAGTTAAATTGACCAGATCCTAGTTTTACCTTGATTCTAACTTTAACTTGGTTTTAAAGTCTTATCAATCCACTCATCTCACTTTAAATCACTAGAAAATGTCCTACAATCTTCAAACATAAATAATCATATAGGAAAAAAATCTAGAAAAACACAAGGTTACAATTAGCAAAGGTTCCTGATTCCTGGATTTTTTCCAGATAATACCACATTAAAGAATAACCTGCAAAAGAATAAAGACTGACGAAGACTGATCAGTCATTCAGTACCAACTTTTGGTATCAGGCAGTTTTCAAATATTGACACTCTTGGTACATCCCCAGCAATAGCACTTCTCTTTTTTGTCATTCTTATTATATCGCAGAGGTTATATTTCAGTTTCTTTTATTGTGCATCTGCCAGGGGAGTAAAATGATTTGCTGTCTGTCATTCCTATTCCTCTTTGCAGTAAAATCACTGCCTATGACCTTGACTTTCCAGTAAAGGCTGAGGTGGCATCTGACCATTGCAGGGTCAACAGAAATGCAGCTCCTGGCTCTTTGTGTGACTCATTCAACCACCAAACAAAGGCAAATGCTGCTGAAGTTTGCACTGTCTTTTTTTTTTTTTAGTTGTGAGAAATTCTATCTTGGTCAGATTAAATGGTTTAAGTTGTTGTTGAGTACAAAAGAATACATAATGCAGGCTCTCTTTAATGGACAGCTTCTAAACTTTAGCAATGAATAATAGCAGTTGTGACAGTGCTGACTCCATAACTTTTTTTAGCTTTTGAAACGGGACTTCATAACTTTATTTTAGCTTTTGGAACAAGACTTTTTTTTGGAAGGGAGTAGAAATTGAAAAATTCAATTTTTCAATTGTTCCATCATCCTTTAGTTGTGACTTATGACAAATATTGGTTCTACATTACTGCAAACTGACAGTGACTTGGCTCTTCCTGCCCACGGGTGTGCAGGAACTCCCAGCCAAAACAAAAGAATGGATTGTAAGGTTGGCACAGAGTAGACCAAACCCATAAAAATAAGCCCATACTTTTCAAGGGGGCCATTTTCTATCAAATAAATGACAAATATAATCCCCCTGGTATTACAGCTTGGCATTGATTCTTGGTGCTCTGCCACGGTTCGAGTGTTCGCAACCTCTCAGACTCTTCTTTGGGACAGATTTCCAAATAAGAGGATAGGAAGAAGGCCCTGGGTTTTCAGATTACATATTTGTAATTGTTTCACATAAGCATGAGAATTTGATTCAAGGTCTTGTCAGCAGGCATGTTTACTTCTCATGTCGTAGCTAAAAGGAAATCAGGAACAAATTTGTGCTAATTTTCTTTTACGTCACGACTGACTGGAATTAATGGGAAACCTGTGAAATATCAAAGGATCTCCAAAGTCATTCTGACCCGAACTAGTTGTTGTTTACTGGAAGGCAAAATCAAATCAGTCTTTGCTTAATGTTTGCCATCTTTTATCAGTAATATCAATAGTACATTCTATTAAAATTTTTTGCTTCCCATGTACAGGAAAATCTCATTTCGTGTTTGAGTATGTTTTATTTAAGTATAAATAAGCATAGCGACACCTCATTTACTCGGTTTTGTAAGTGCAATGACAGGAACACACAGCCTACTGTGAGATCAGGCAAGCTGACATGAGGTGCAGGAAGCCTAGACAGACCAGCAGCAGATGATAAGAGGGAATGATAAACCTGGGAGAATAACAACCAGACAGCTGTGATGGAAAGATAGGTGGCTGAGTGGCAGAGAGCATTGGGTAAATAAAGGACCAGGGCGGACAGCTAAGAGGCAAAGACATGGCAGGGCTGAGAGGAACCGCAGATGACCAAACAGAAATCAAACGGGTCTTAAAAAAGTTTTTGAGGTATTGTAGAGTGAGCTGGTAAAGAAATTACAACTTTTCAAAAATAATAATGGAGACAGTCAAGGTGAGAAAGCGTGTGGGACAACTGATTCAATGGCAGACAAATTGCACTTGCTGTGGATCAATATTTTGGTCTTTTTAACCATGAGCCGAGATTAACGGAGATGGAAAAGGAAGCAGAGGGAGTCTGAGAAACACCAGACCATGACACAAAGTGTAGTGTCTTTTTAAACCCTTTGTTGGTAGGAAAATAGTCAATAAAAAAGATCAAATTTAAACTAAAGCCAGTACTGAATTCTATGAAGCACCAAGAGGCATTGAAAGACTTAAAGAAAGCTTCATTATTGAGAAACCACATTAAAGACTTTAACTATCACTTGAAGTGTGTCTACTTTCAACAAATACTTTTCCTTTTGCTTCTCTGTCTTTAGTTTTGAGCAAAATGCAGGACAAGTTGTGCTGCCAAGGTAAAAAGCAATAAAGCAATAAATCAAACCTTGTCCCTCTGTGTGTCATTAGTGAAGCCTCCATCTATATGCTGGAGATCAGGCTCAACATTTTCCTGCAACCGTGTGGGTGATGATGACAACCATGCACTTGGCAGAGTGGGCATTTGTCATCATCCAACACCTTATTTTATGGGAGTACCAAATATTTCAGCATCATTGATCAACCACACCTCTCGGTCATCATCCAAAACAGAGGAATAACACAATTTAAGATGAAACCAGCTGAAAATAGAAAGCAAGGGATCCCAAAAACCGTAGACAATAAAAGCCTTGTTTTCAAGGGATCTGTCACCCAACAACACATCTTTGATCTATGTCCGTTTCTACCGAACATTCATGATTTCATATAGACAGCGTCACTGGACAACCCAGCTCATCTATGGAAAACTGTAACATAGAAATCCAGGTGTTAATTGATAGAAATAAAATTATCTATTAACAAAAGCTAATAAATTAACGAAAAGGGCAATGGATGCTGCTCAAACAAACAAAGGAATAGACAATGTCATGCAGGAGTAACTGTGATAACAGCCACCACTTCTGAACAAATGAATAGTATTTGCGGTCCCCCACTCTGGTTGAGGACCTGGGACCTGGGAGGAGTGGGACGAGCCAAGACTGGAGGGTGGCTAGGCAAGAGAGGCGGGAACCTAACAGAAAAATACACACACACGCCCACACACACACGCCCACACACACACACACACACACACACACACACACACACACACACACACACACACACACACACACACACAGACACACACACACACACACACACACACACACACACACACACACACACACACACACACACACACACACACACAGGGCCATAACAGTATGTAGTTACAAATTTCCCGAGGCTACACTGGGCTCTTTGTTCCATGGATGACCAGGTTATGTCATAAAGATGTCTCCTATACATTTTCTGCCTGCAAATATGACAGTTGTTTAATTTGGCAAGGAAATGTAACGCAGGAAGCAAAACATACCAGAAAAACACTGACACATCAAATATTACATTTCTACGTGAGGTCTTATGATCTCCATATCACATTTGGCTCCTGGCAACATTCAGGAGAATCATTTTTTAAATTCCAAACAGCCTGAGCCTGGGTTTTGAAGTCATATTGGTTTCACTAATTGAATGAGACTTGCAGCTCTGTAATAGAATATGCATATAATTGCATTAGGCAAGTGGTTACATTGCAGGAAGAGAAGAGGCAGAAAAGCAAACAATAACATTTCAGCGGAAGGTTTCATTTACAGACAAGTCTTGGTGAACATAAGAAGAGCAATATGTACAATTAATGGATAACTAAATCCACTGTGAGATGTATAGTATTCTAACATGGGCATAAGAGCAAAGTTAAAGCAATGTCCCATGGTTGACCAATTTAGATTAGTGTCACCCTAAAAAATCCACAAAAACAGTAAATGGAAAGAAAGAAAGAACTATAGCAAATCTTTCTCCATGGCAGCTCACTGGAAAAAGCATCTAAAAAAATCAAGACAGCTGTTCAATCTTTGTTCTTGCTGCAGTATCTATTTGTTTGTGTCCCTGAAACTTAATACGAAAAAATTTGAAAAGGTTCCACGTCAGTTCCTGATGAGGCTTTATGGCACTCTTCAACCTTGCACAAGCCGCCAATGAAGATCGATGATTACCTGGGCAAAACTCAAAAAGGCAGAACTGTAAATCGAAGACACTCGTCAGATAACTATTGCCGGGTCATCACCCAACATCATTTAGATGGAATCCAATCCAAAACTTATGAGACAATTACAGTCTGCATCATTGCAATAATTATTAGCACTTTAGCTTTAAATACAGGACACATTATTTTGGTAGATAACTGAATTTTCAGGGAGTTCTATGCTTTGGTCCGTTCGGTCTCCAGGATGAAGAAGCAACTACTCAAACAGTTGTCCCAGAGTCACTTTCTTGGATGCAACACAAGAGGGACGACAATATGCTCCATCCACAGCCCATATGAATGTCGAGCCAATGGCAAGTCTCCCCCTCAGGTTGTCTTCACACTGAGTCTTGTTTAATGACTGGGTAATTATATAAAGTCCTCAACAGGAAAATCCTAACTGCTTGCCAACTCAGCCTCGAAAACATTCTATCAGTCATCGTGATGGGTAATTACAAGTAATGGGCAAATAATAGTGTGCAGTGAACAGTGTGTGAAAGTGGCTTAACCAGGCTCTGTGACAGCCTCCTCCAGCGATAGCATGTTCTGCTGAAAAAGAACAATTGCACTGCAAGATGCTGAGCCAGTACACCTGCCACAGAGACAAGGATGTGTTTCTAAAGTAATAACACTTGTCTTCTTAAGTAAGAAGCAAAGTGACAAAGAAAAATTGTCTTTTTTTTTGGAATCGCCTATTGAGACACAAATTTATTTTTTTTTTTAAAAAGTTGAGAGATTATTTTCACTATGTTAAGGTTTTTTTTGCCCTCCCAGCTTTTGAGTCATTGAAAAATATCTCACAGATGAAAGACAGGAAATGGGAAGATAAGATTCAAAGCGTAAAGGAGACGAATCCTCAGTTGGAAATGGAAAAAAGGCACTTTCAAGGATATCAGAATCAGAATCAGTTTTATTGGCCATTGTTTGTCGAAAAACAGACAAGGAATTTGTTTCCGGCAGGTGGTGTCTCAAACTTTACAATTTAACTATTCCAAATACTTTAAATACTATAAATAACTATACTAAATACAAAACATAAAACGCAAAACGCAGTAGGTGGGGGGGGGACACAATGTACAATGGCTGAGTGCATATGTAAACAGGTTGCAAGGACTGGAGACAAATAATTTAACATTTATTGTTCAAGTGTCTTATGGCTTGGGGGGAGAAACTGTTCTTTAGTCTGGTGGTTTTTGAGAGGAGGGCTCTGTAGCGCCTCCCAGAGGGTAGACTTCTAAATAGTCGGTGTCCAGGGTGTGTTGGGTCTGAGATGATCTTCCCTGCCCGAACTCCTAATTCTTGAGGAGTACAGCTTTTGGAGGGAGGGCAGGGAGGTCCCAGTGATCTTCTCAGCAGACCTGATTGTTCTTTGTAGTCTTGTCCTGTCCCTTTGGGATGGAGGAACACAGAACCGATTCAATGACTGCCGGGTAGAACAGAACCAACAGCTCCTGTGGCAGACCGTGATTCCTTAGCTGCCCGAGAAAGTACATCCTCTGCTGGGCCTTTTCGAGGATACAGCTGATGTGGAGAGTCCACTTCAGGTCCCGGGAAACAGTTCCCCAGGAACTTGAAGCTCTCCACCGAGTCCACAGGGCTGTCCGCGATGGTGAGGGGGAGCAGAGGGGAGGGTAACTTCCTAAAGTCCACTGTCATCTCCACAGTCTTGAGCGTGTTCAGCTCCAGGTTGTTGCGACTACACCAGTCCACTAGCTGGTGGGTATGCAGACTCATCCCCATCCTGGATGAGTCCAATGACAGTTGTGTCATCTGAAAATTTCAGGAGTTTGACGGCTGGGTGTGAAGATGTGCAGTCGTTGGTGTATATGGAGAAGAGCAGCGGAGAGAGGACGCAACCCTGGGGGGCACCGGTGCTGACTGTCCGAGTGTCTGAGGTGATCGCCCCCAGCCTCACCTGCTGTGTCCTGTCTGTCAGGAAGCTGGTGATCCACTGACAAATGACAGAAGGGACTGTGAGCTGGTGAAGTTTGGAGCAGAGCAACTCAGGGATGATGGTGTTGAATGCCGAGCTGAAGTCAATGAACAGGATCCGTGCATATGTCCCTGGGTGGTCGAGATGATCCACGATGAAATGCAGTCCCATGTTGACTGCATCATCCGCTGACCTGTTTGCCCAATAGGCAAACTGCAGGGGGTCCAGCAGGGGTCCTGTGACGTCCTTCAGGTGGTGTCCTTCAATATGGTCTTTATTGTTAAACATCTGAGATGAAATGAACTTGAAAAAGTGAGTGAATATATTTTAATAAATCAACTCGGGGTGTCAAACCTAACATCAAAACCCCCTCAATGCAGAGGGTTACTGAGAAGGACGATCTCCTGATGAAAGCGATGAACGAACAAAGCAAGGCGAAGTTCAAGCCCTTGGGGTGGGTAAGGCACTAACTAATGCATACCAGCTGGTATAGAGTGGAGAAAGCTCTCCTTTGAGACTTTGACTTTTGACCTGCGCCGTGTTGGTCCTATGAAGAATACATCGGCACATTTTTAGAAAGCATTCAACACAGCACATATTGTAGGAGTCTGAAATGTGATCCTGGTGAAGTGGTTCCCCAAATAATGACCAGCACTGTGACACACCAGCTCTCTATAAGTCATAAGGGCTTGCGGGAAGTAGGCTTTTACTACATTTTTGTGATTACACATTCAAAGCTGCAGCAGGGTTCAGTAAAAACATTCAATTGAACTAGCACCAGAATAACTTATAAGCAGTGATACAATCTAACACCCCAAAAAATAAAATCACATTAATAATTAAAGACTGATATTAGTACATCTAACATGCAAGATAAGTTTTATATCATTAGCAACTCAAAAAGCTTATTTCAGCACTTCAGATAACATTCGACAACAACAAGCGGAAAATTATTTATAGAAGCTGAGTGACTTTAACTTATTTATAGGGGAATGGAGCTGTGAGTGTGTGAGTACACCCACACTGGACTGTATTTTGCCGACTGGCTGGCCCCCAGCTGTCACCCACCAGCTCCAGTCACCCAAAAACCGTGATAAAATGAGAACATCTTACCAATAGATCTGATGGATCATACGTAGGTTGAATCCACGGTTCGTTAATGTCCAAAATAACTATCTAAGCATCAACATCATAAAATGTGATGTCAGTTGAATCTTTACAGACATCAGATAAAAGTCAATGTTTAAGATCCTGACAAGCCCTGCGTACATGGAAGTAGGGTGATGTGTCAAAAGCAATACTTAAATGTACTCATTTGGCCAAGTACCTAACAGTATTTGTGTTAAATCAACTGGTGGAAAACTTCAACAACATCAACCCTGAAGATATCTGATGCTCAGACAAACCAATCAATCTCAAGTATTCCGTGTCAAAAACAGAGAGCCAAATGTGGTTGAGCTGGTTACAAAGTGGATAGGTGCAGAAATGAGGATTACATCTCAGTTTACAGCATAGTTTGTGAGAAATGGTAAGGATGCACTTTTTTGGCTCTGTGCACAGCATGTTGTCTGGGAAGGGTTTTCAATAGACCGAAATTAATGAGGTGATACGGGGACACAAGTCTCTCAGGAGATATTGAGATAAAAAGTGAGAAAACAGAAGGCTAAGTGGGGATAAAGGGGGAGAACCTAAGGACAAGGCTTTAGACCGAACGAAGAGCAAAAGACAAAGGTGTGTGAGAGGAAAACAAAATCAGGAAATTGGGTATAGCAACAGAGGAAGGGTGTCAGGCATACAAACAAGGTGCTACAGCTTCTTACATACTAATACTTCCTCAGACCGACACTTGGAAATAATATGGTAAAGTGAAGGAGTTTAACGTATGCTCTGCATTATTCAAAGTTTTATTCTGCAGGGTTTTATGGTCTGATACTGATCCTGTTGCTCAAGGTCAAAATTGCCACATAATTTAGATAACAACTAATTAAATTACTCTGCTGAGATCTGCGACAAAAGAATTACATAATGTGCTCTCATAATTAAAACCAAGGGAGGAAAGATGGAGTAACAGCCTGCCAAATTTAAATATTTGAAAATTCAGATTATTCAGAAATAAAATAAAAAAAAGATAAGAAAATGTTTGGTATTCTGTGTTCTCTGCATCCTTCACGCTCTCTTTGTTCTATCATGTCAAACTTCATCTCTTTAAAAGAACTCATTATCAAGAGGGGAGAAGTTCAGAGACGCTCTGAGAAAGTAATTAACACATACAAGCCAGACTGAAGGATTCCTCCATGGTACAGTCAGCAGTGTTGCTGCTGGAGCAGGAGAGAGGAACAAATACGATGCTCTGGGATCTATGGTATGTACAGTTTTTCTGTGTCCCATGGCCTAAAATATATAAATCCCAGCACATACAGTATATTCTCCAAGGATTTGTCTAATTATCATATCCACACAAAAGCACAATTTAGAAGAAGAATCATTCCAGATGTCTCAATCCAGCAGTTCTCATGTTGGAGAACTTCATTATATTGAAGAATGTAATAAGATCATAAAAACAGATAGATTATGTATTTGATCAGTAAGTCTCATAGAGCAGAAGTTTGAACTGTAAGACACTTCAGGAATATGAGGACATTAAATGCATCTCAATGATCTCAATGAGTCACGGGGCGCCTTTTGGATAAATTGCAATTTAAAATGATCAGCTCTCCCTCTTCAATTGTCAACAAAAACTCTTTGAAATCATAAAAAAAAAACCTTCCCTATAAATTCAGAACTGGCCTGCAACTCAAACATTCTATTTTATTTTGCCTCTTTCCAAATCCATATCTGTAAATACGCTGAAATCTGATTATGTACAGAATTAAAACGAAGAACATGTATCCACATCTGTTTGTAGCACAGAGAAGAAATGGGCCAAGCTTTTTACCAAGCAAGGCTTGGATCCCAGACCACAAACAACTATCCTCGTCAATGTTGGGTGCTGGAGTCTGGAACGATCACTCCTCTGTGCCGACAATTCAAGGCAATGGGATGCACATAGCTAGCTGCCAAAGACCGATCTGTTTACCCACGGTCGTCCAGACGATATGGATATATCGTGTCCCATCTCCAGACGAGTGGGAGGGTACATGCTATCAGAGTTATAATAAGTGAACTGCCCTTTCATGCAATGGCAGGTGTTTCTGTTCATTCATTCATTTCAATATTTGCTTTGAATTTTGAATGGAGGAACCACCAATCTGCTTTTTTGCTGTCTTACTGTCTCACTATCTGACTTAAATATTAAAAGTACAGCAACAGGAGGATTAGCAGGGAAACTGATCCGCTGCCTCCCCTTTTAAGTCCACAGATGGTCTCCATACAACCACAGAGTAATCAGGGTCGGGACGCATGTTCCTGTGTGATTCTGGGTATGTGTTTATGCATTCATTTCAACAACACAGGGTGCTGGCAGTGAGTGAGGGCAGGACAACACAAAGCATTACATTAAGCATCATATCCCCACCGATAGACATCGCTTCCTGTGTGCTCAACCTCTTGAGATGTCTCATTGCCATCTAATCATCATAAGCTAAGATTACACTGTAACTAAAGGCTGGTGATGGGCCACAGTCACTTGATACAGATGTGAATGGTATAGTAATCCTCTTAGAGCCACACAAGCCCAAAAATGCAAATGGGCTGAGTGGACTGGAGAACCGTTGAGTCATAGAATTTCAATTAAGACTGCAAATGTGCACTGAATATCACCATATCCTTACAACTATGATATAAGGAATTGTGTTCATAACATTTCCAGTTGACATAAATGTGAGATGCAAACACTGGTCATGAGGTAGCTAGATAATAAGACAGATGCTTAATCAATACTTTATAAACCTGCCAGCTAAAGTTGGGTGCAAAAAGCTTTTCCTTAGGCAATTAAATGTGGTTATCACTATTAACCACATCTTCTAGATAACTTCAATGAGGGTGAGATAGCTTTTTCAACCATTGTGTTAACTCCTTTTCTCTCTGGGTGGTCGATCTCCTAAGGTTGAGTTCTTTTTGGAGGTTTTCTTTTCATTGACGAAAAACACACACTGAAAAGAAAATTCACATTTTGTAATATATTACAGCCAGGGAAAAAGCATCACACTATGAGACAGGCCTTTTATCAGCACTTTTAGATAGCGGTGGTCTGTACTCACTCTCCTGAGAGCAATATGTGAGAAGAGGTGTGAGGGGGAGGACAAGGGGGGAAACACTGGTCATGTCAGTTGTGTGTGTGTGCATGCAAGTGTCAGAGAGATTAACAAAGCTGACAATGAAAAGGGTAAGGATGGGAGGCTTAGGGGAGGACGTCCAATTGACGTGAGAGGAGATCCGAATTCTCCAAAATGGCAAAGTTAGCCTACGAATACAGTCACTCCAAGAGAAAACAAGACGTTAAATGGAATTTCAGTTGGATGAGACGGGGAGGCTGGTTGTGTTTACACAACCTTCCATTGAGAAATCACAACACTGTGAGTCATGTTCACCGGGATTTAGAGATCTGATGTCTGAAACTCAATGAGATTTGATGAGACTAAACACAATACCTAACACCAGTCTTTTACACAGGGAATGAAAAGATCACCACCACATGGGGGAAAAGGTGAGTTGTTAGTGAATATACTGGATGATTTCAAGGTGATGTCAAAATTATAAAAATATTTACCATTTTTTCTATATATATCTATACGCTAAAATATGAAGAAAGAGAAAAACCACACCATAATCCCCCATCATCCCTTTGTGCAAACAAATACACAGAACAAAGTCTTATTCCTTCTCGTTCCGAGGAGGTACCAAGTGTTCAGTCTGTAAGTGTGTACGCACATGCATGCAAGTCTGCGGTGCACGGTAATCTTTGCGTGGTTTTGTCTTCATGACAGGAACGCATTTGTCTTCATTTTCATCATACGGCTGCAAGAAGCAGATCTGTTAGGCCTTGTGGCGACAGCAATGCTTCTCTGTCTGGGTATAAAAAAACAATTCCACTACCTGGACGTTTGTCATGTCACCTCACCACAAACCAGGGACTTTAGGAAGGAAGTGGTGCCTCATACCTCAGTGAAACTCCATTTCCGATATTTCCAGAATGAGGGCTCAGACTCTGAGCGATGGTTATGCTTACAGAGCTGTTAACAGAGTATGCCTGTGGAGCAATTTTTTTTTGTCAGCATTTTGTATAATGGGGGATTTGTGTGACAAGTGCAATTGTTCTGAGCAAATTGTACGATCACACCTGCCAATGACATTTCATTTGGTGCATAAAAATGCAGTCTGAATCCAGTTTTAGAGCAAAGCCAACACAGAAAATCTTTTTTCCTCCTGCTCACAGTCCTTTTTAGCACATCAGTAGGTAAAATCAAAAGCCCCGCAGAACCCCTGGAAGCGCGATTAAGTCAACGCTAACGTACTTGGACACTGAACAGATTTTCCAGGCCCAATTATAGTAGAAAACCTTGTAAGAAACTTCTGGCATAGCCCTGTAGATAAATGATGGAAGCAGCACAGCCATGTAATCACAAGGCTGAGGTGTCAGAAGTGTTTAAATTTTCACAGATTTGATCAAAGTCTCAGATATTACACCCTGACCCTCATTCGTTCCCACACGTCTTTACCTTGAAACAACATCCTTACACTTCGTCAGACCGACGACCACCCACTTTGTGCTCAAACGAGATTGGTGTGTTTTTACTTGGAACACCCCATCATTCTTAATATCCGCAAACAGAGTTGTTTTTTTCACTAATCAAATACAGTCAGATTATTTCTAACTGCCTTCCAGCTGGTTATGGAGAACATCATGGGTAGAACACAAGCAATAAGCAGACACATCCAACAGGTTTCCTTCTCTCTGTGTGACACCCATTACGTCTTTGACCACCACCAGATAAAGTCATTACCCCTCACTCTGCAAGTGCATTGGCAATGAGATAGCTACATCACAAATGGTGAAGTAAAGCACATTAGAACATTTCCAGCTGTTTAGGGCGCTTCTAAAATCAATGACCCCTTTTAAAAAGAGTGAAGATTACGTTCAAAATAACAGGGGATGCAGGTGGAAAACATCCAGGTGGCCACGATTATGAAAACAAGACTACACAACAACTCCGTGAGGCAGATGAACACACAAGCCTCAGGAGGAGGTGGGTGGGACTGTGTGTATGTGTCCGGTGTGTGTGCGTGTGTGTGTACACTGCGAGGCCTGGAGACTCCCAGGTCTATAATTACACTGGTGGGAGTGACGCTGATAGCAGAGGCCTGACGATATCACCATCAATGAGGAGAGGAGAGGAGAGGAGAGGAGAGGAGAGGAGAGGAGAGGAGAGGAGAGGAGAGGAGAGGAGAGGAGAGGAGAGGAGAGGAGAGGAGAGGAGAGGAGAGGAGAGGAGAGGAAAGGAAAGGAAAGGAAAGGAAAGGAAAGGAAAGGAAAGGAAAGGAGTTATACAGGAAGTAGATAATGCACAGTGTGATACCTTATCAAACACCAGCTTTACTAAATGACGAGGTTTTCATTTCCTCCTTCATCTTTATCTAATGACCCTTTCAAGACACGGGCATGCAGACACACACAAGAGCACAAAGCTTCATTTAAGGAAAGTCTCTACGATACAGCCCACACAGCCAGTGCATTCACACTGATAGTAATAATTTAATAACCACACATTTATCGTCAGTTCTCAGATCTGTCATGTAAACCTGTTAACTGAATTCATTTTCTCACATTAAGAATGTAATCAGGGTCTATTAGTGCTAAATATCTGTCTTCCTAACAACCACTGGTGTATAAACATGATTTTATTTGAGTGTTTTCATTCTGTGCACATCAGATGCTAAAACACAAAAGACGTACAGCACCTCAATGCTCTTGCTACA
This sequence comes from Antennarius striatus, assembly GCF_040054535.1. Classification (NCBI taxonomy): domain Eukaryota; kingdom Metazoa; phylum Chordata; class Actinopteri; order Lophiiformes; family Antennariidae; genus Antennarius; species Antennarius striatus. The sequence continues at coordinate 5,739,340 of NC_090789.1, read as the reverse complement.
TCCCAATACCCTATAAAACAGCAGATTGTCACTGGACAATAAGCTGGAAATCATACAACTCATGTTGTTCATTCACATTGGAAATCAATGCCCTTACCATTAACTTTCAGTTAAAAATACAATTAAAATTAAATAATCAGACAAATTTAGAATTCTACTTTTCCTTTTTTTTTTCTATACTGAGTCAGTTATCGTTACAAAACATGTTTCGGTGCCAAAAATGTTGTGTGCACCTTTACAGTAACTGTTAACGTGTCCATGCTTGATGAAAACGCTCGAAGGACTGGAAACCAATGGAACAACACAGACTGAGGGGCTGTCCTTCTGATGACATCCCAACAACAGCAAAAAAAAAAAAACATACGAAGATAACAGTCCTTAGAAATATTCACTCTTTTAGTATTGCAGAGCTCTGTTGCTATGGGGACATGCCTCACGTAGCAAAAAAAAAGAAAAGAAAGAAAGAAGTTAGGCAAGATTGTCCTTGAGGCCCACTATTCAACCAAGGACTGTAATATACTGAATACAGTTACAGTGTAGAGAATGTTCTCCTCACTGACATTGGACCGGTCTTCCTCAGAGGGCAGGAGTGCACCGTATGTTTGCTGCAGTGTAAATATTTGAGATAATGCAGTGTCCAGCATATTTACGTTGCACTGCTGCAGAACAACACAGCAATAACCGCAGTAAAACAATAACTAGTGTTAACCTCACAGGTAAAATTTTACCTGGGCTTGATTTGACCTTCATTTTGTACATTTTTAAAAAAACAACAACTTAATAACCCTAGAATGAACTGAACATAGAAGGCAGATGATGGCCTTTTGTTTCTCACGAGTCAGTCGAACAAGACAGAGGAAGCTTTCAGTGTTCACAGAGCAGAGGGACGTGTCAGGGATCTTTCATCGTGGTGTTCTCCATTGTCTGTTACACAACAGTGATGCACTTCTCTCTTCCACCCGCTGTTCAGTGGAAACTCCAGAACATTTACAAATCTCTGTCCCATAAGCTCCTTGACAATAAAAGGGCGTTAGCATTCATACCACTGGCTGGTCTGATCCTGTTATCCAAAAAAACCGCAACCTGCCTCCTGTTAAAACAGTGACGTGCAGTAAAGTGTATTCCCTGGCATTGTTCCTACAATGGAAATGAACCATCAAAAAAATACATTATTGTTTAGAAGTCATTATACAACAGCCTCTGACATTGCACCCTACTTTGTTGAACTAAAATCATTAATTACCTCCTTGACCCAAACCTAAAGCTGGGACTACAGATTCAAGTGTGCAAGAGAGGAGTTGTCAAGAGACTGCAGTGGCTCTAAGTGGGTCTTTCATCTTCTTCTGTTTATTGAGAAACAAAACACGTGCCTCAAATTGGCCCAATTACTCAAGAGAAACTGGAGAGTTACAGCCTGGTTGAGAGTTGGAAAAAAAAAAAAGGATTGTGCAGACTATACAGGAGTAACTTTATGACTTCTTGCTGCGTTTTCTCAAATTGGAGTGCAGCGACAAGTTCTGGTAATCTCTAGGAAAACAAGTTTTTCCAATTCTCCAGCATTTTGTTGCTTTTTTCTTCATTTTTAAGATAGTGGAACTTTGATTGAAGTTTGATTTTCTTTTGTTGTTACTTCCCCATTTTAAGGGCAATATAGCTAACTCTGTAATTCTGTAACCCACTCACTTCTCCATAACAACAACATAGACTGTTTAGTCTTTGTATCGCTCATTATGGGTGTTGGGGGGTTGGAATGGATTCTGCACGACCCTTCTGTCTGTCTCCCCCGCTGTGTTCTGATTCTTGAGCATGAATCTAAAAACAATTACTTCCGTTTTTACAAAACCTTCTTCACACAATAACCAAATACTAAAGTGGGTCTTTGTCTTACTCAAGACTGAAGACTGTTTATTTGTCACATGCATGACTGTACCGGTACAGCACCAATGAAATGCATTTGCAACAACTACAGCACTATAGAAAGATAGACAAGAATAAGAAATGGAATGTAAATATAAATGTGAACTTTCATATATCCAATCTCACAATATACATTCAGTATACTACATAAAGTAGTAATCGACAGGGATTACAGCAATTTTTTCTATTTCAACTGTGACAACTGAGACTCAGTATAATAATTACTTTAGTTTCTAGAGTACTGTAAATCTCAAATAGTAACCAATATTTTTTAAACAAAAACTTTCTAATCAATTTATTTTGCATTTCTTCATTTGCATTTCTCTTCAGTGGTTACAAGTTGCATTTAGGGCCATTCTGTGAGTAGGACTGGTTTCATATGTAAGTTTTTGTGTTCAAATTGAAACATTGTTCACACAATTTAGGGAATTATATTTTGCGCATCTCTCACTGGAAATGTCCGTTTTGACAAACTGGCAATTTTAAGATTTTTTGTTATAATTTAACTTTTCTCAAATATGCAATTATAATTAACTGCTATTAACTGAGACTACTTCAATAACTTTTTTTTGTTGTTGTCTTTCTTCAATGAAAGACACCCGTGGAGGGATATAATGACTATTTTATGGTTGTTATCCCAGTATTAGGCCCATATGTTAACATTTTCCAATATTATCTGCTGTTTGTAACTTCTACAAACATTTAGTAGGGACAAACATGCGGTGCAACAACAATGACAGTCGTAACAACGGGTTATAGAAACTTGGAGACACTTAAATTCCCATTCTTTTGACGGACTTTAAACACAGCAGTAAACGCACAGGTAAACACGAGAGCCAAAGTTGGGCTGGTGCGTCCGAACACGGCTGTTGTTGTGTTTTAAAGTATAAAATGCGAAGAAATAACAACATAACACGTCGGTTTTCTGTTCCTCACCTGCGACACCAACGGAATCAGCGTCTGTTCCACCGATCGAGTTTTGATTTCCAGGCCGGAATCAAAGTTGCTGTTGCCGCACGGAGATGAAGCCATTCCCGCCGAGCTCTCCCTGCCTGAAACACAATGAACGGCGCCGCTGAGTTTCACCAACAGCCTTTCCGGCGTTGTTTCGCTGTTGCAAACTGCTGTGACGGACTTGTTGTGATCGCCGAGGTTTCGCAGTTGCTTCTACGGTCCTTTATCGAGTCACTCCTCGCACGCTGTTTTAATCCCCCCACGGCTGGGTGGTTGTGCCGCTGCGCCCGCTAATGTCCGTGTAGTTTACTCTACAGCGGACTGCAGCACACCACTGTGGGCAACCACGCACCGCACCGCACAGCACCGCACCGCACACCCCTCCTCAGGTTCGCTCTGCTTACGTGCACCTCATTATTTCTGAACAATCACAACGATTGCTTTGGTTTTAATTATACTTTGCATTCACCTATAGCTGCAGAACAGGGTTGGTCGTCATATTTGGAACTTTAATTTGAAAATCCCAAAAAAGATTTGCATAAGGAGAACCCCCAAGTGTGTGAGAATATAGTGACCTCACACTCCTTAAGGGTGCTCTGGTTTGAAAAAAAAAAGAAAAGAAATATATGGTCTGTCAAGTATGTGTCGTGACAACTAGAGGCTACTAGAGATCAAGCTCTGGGGCCCTATTTCTGAAATGTTCTTAGTTTCCTGCTCATGTGTGCAAAAGTGCTAAACAATATATGCATGTACAGTTTGTCAAAGAGAGAATGCACATTTCCCAATATGTGCACCAAAACTTTACTCTTGTTGCCAGTAAGTATGATATGTTACCATGGAAATTGCAGAAGGGCACCAAAAGTTAAAAAAAAAAAAAAAGCTGCACAATACTGAAAATTTGTGTCACTTTTTTCCACATCAAACAATAAAACAAGCGAGTTCATTAATTTATTTACTTTCCAAAGAATGAAAACCAACAATAGAGGAGATCTGTGGACTGGAGAGGATGAAATGTTAAACTGTGGGAGCTGGCGGTGTGCATCTGTGGCAAACACTTCATCACAGATCAGATAATTATGTTACTCAGCAAATGAAATGTGTTTGTGTTGGGTCTGTCTGAGCTAGTTATAAGATATTTTACTGGGGCGCAGCGGATCAATACTGGCACATGTGCCCCAGTAATATGGGTCTGGTGACAAGTCATCCTGGGCCTATTCACACATGGGGTTGGATGTCATTTTAATGGGGGGAGGAATGAAGGCAGCTTGAATAACAAATTTGAATAAGGTTTAATTTCATTCAGCCTAATAGTTTTTTTTTTATTGAGAGAACATGAAAAGAAAAACAGTTCTCACAATTTTTGATTTTAGTCGTTTATGTGTGGCTTTTTTTCAGTGAAACATTTTCTCAGTATAAATGATAATTATCTCTGCACTCAGAATTTAAATAGAATTGCTGAAAATCTTACCATGAAGCCCATCAACGAAAGGCACTGTTTCAATTAAAGGTACCGGACACTGATGTGTGCTTTTTTGTTATTTCTATTTCATGGATTGTCATGCTGTGCACAAACAAAAGGATGTGATAGTTGTAATTACCAACAGTTGTCATCCAAGCACCTCTCCAAACTACTTCTTATAATGAGTATTGCAACTGCAAAATTCAAAACAAGAAAGGAAATAACCAAAAACATCAAAAACAATGTTGTGCTATCAGGTTTTGTTCATCTATCTTTACATGCATGCTGCAAACCAAATGCTGAGGTTATAAATACTCCATTCGATGTTATTTCTATTCAATTCAGATAGAATAATATTGCCAGTGAAACTATTGCCAAATCTTCTGCAGCCTTAAGTGGCTCCCAGCAGCTATTCCTTACTTTTAAGTGCATCCAGTGGATGATGAGGTGGAGAGCAGCATTTCATATTAACACTCCAGATGGTGGAGAGAAGATATGACTTATAAGCACAGTGGCTGTCTTAGGGATGACTTTAGTTGCCTGCTTGTCATCATTGAGGGTGGATGGCTAACACTATCAGCAGCCGACACAATGGCTATGCATGTGTGTGTGTGTGTGTGTTTTAAGAGATCTCTTCTACTCTCAGGCCAGTATTTATTTAAAAACCCAGAGCTATACTTAAGTTTAAACCTCCTTGTTTACATAGGTTTCAATATGCATGCACGCACACACAGCATCATGACATCATTATGAAGGCATGCATGCGGTTCGGCTATTACTACTAGTGAACAGGGCTGTGTTCCAGCTGTACTACCAGCCAGACCATATCTGTGTGTTTTAGCATTAATCGGCTCTGAGGTTCTCCTCCATGTGATAGAAAGATAAGGAGCTCCATCCTGACTCTTCACATTGTGCGACTTGTGCTCTCTTCCTATCTCAGAAGATAAGGTCCAAAGGCAAAATCAGATAAGACCTGATACATCCTGTGGAATTCAGTGGAGAGTCGGTGTCACATATTTCTGTTGGAAAGACTTTTTTTTCTTACTAAACAGTCTCATTTGTACTGGAATATTTGATATTTGCCCCTCCACCTCTAATCTTGTTTAGGCACATTGCAGTTTGACTGTTTGCCTGAAAAAGCTCATGCAAGCAGGAAGCCTCCATTGTTTGTACACATCGTTGGAGTCCAAGTGTATTACTCATTAAGTGAAAGATGGTTATGCATAATGTGTTTTTGGTGCTAACAGCTGCTACTGTGTCTGTCCATGCTTTAGAAGTGCTGACTTCTTCCCTCTCTCTCTGTATGTACAGCTCCTGGGAGAGGAACTGCTGAGCCTAAAGAAATGGTGATTTTGCACACTGCAAAATGTAAAATGAGTGCACTCAGTCACAGTCTCCCTGTAGGATCAGTAAATTGAAAATTTGTGATTCAAAAGAAGGATTGTGTTAGTATTTTAAAAAAAGATTTTTGTCCTCCTGAATTTTAAAAATGTGACATCTGAAGAAAACAATTCAAGCACACTTTAGATGCGTGCTGTTTCCTTGACCCACTTCATAAATATTTTATGCAGGATTATTTCTTGTGAATGTTTTTTTTTTTACAGCACATTTGCATCCACAGTAGCCACAAGCTGATCTCGGACTTGCACTCAAGACAAGCCTGTTTCTTTAGAGAGACCTGCCTCTGAACTCACACACTTAGGATGATGTGGTGATCAGAGAGGCCTCTTTGAAGGAGAGGAGGTCAGACTGAGGTGAGGTATCCTGCGTGAACATTTAGCTGGCTACATGCTGTTTTTACTGACCAACGCTGAGGGTTGTTTTTTTTTTTCATTTTAAAGAGTCAGGAGTTTTTAACGTTAGATGAGTTTAATCCCGGCTGGTTTACTTAATAGGAATGTGGATTGAACTGCAAATATGTCAACCCACAGACAACACTTTAATTTGTTCAAACAGGAACAAAACAGCAATCCTTAAAAGGTGTGGACCATCAGATATTTGCCATTCTTCTTCTACCCTTAGGGATGAGCCGGATTTAATTTCATGCAAGCAAACACATAAAGCAGCAAGAAAACAAACACACACACGCGTCACAGTAATCTAAGCTTATTTAAAGCTCCATTTCTGTTGTTACATAATTATGGACACCTTGAACTGACTCATTATCATTCAGTTCCATCTAGAAGTTCTTTGTCTCAGTGCAGCCTTGTTTGAAATAACATGCATGAGCTCGTAGGAAGATGCGGCGCTGTAATAGAGAGATGGACTCATTATTCATGAGATGCATGTTTCTACATACTGAAATGTGCTGAAATTACAACATATAAAACATATGAAGTCAATGGTGTTATATTGCCTTGATATAGAACCATATAAAATGTGAAAATGTGTCTTTAAAAATATATGAACAGCTTTGGATATAATTTTAATTACCTCCGGTCACCTTGATGAGATAATGGGTGTGTGAAGGACATGCATGTTCCATGAAACCTCAGAAGATGTTCAGTTATTTATCTTTTTTTTTAAACCTTGTAGTTCCACATCATTATTTTTTTGCATGTACTAACAAGCCTTTAGCAAGCTGAATCAACTTGTGCTACATTTACTAAAACAAATAAATAAAAATAAATAAAACACAGATAGAAATCAGTCGAGTTTTTACCTGAGATCTCAAAAGTGTAATAGAATAGTTATCTTTCTCAACCACGTACTTACAACTTGTACTTGGATGAAAGTAAGAGGAGGAATTGGCACCGAATGAAAAAGGCATAAAATATTTTAACATTAAAAGAAACGCAGACGGTCTCTCTTTGTCTACCACAAGAATAAAGTTCATTATAGCAATTTGCTGAATTACAATCTATTCAAGATGGCTTCGAAGCTCCCCAGGCCCACTGAGTTACTGAGCACTTTGTGCCAACATATGGCACAATGAAATCAATGAATAAAACATTAAAGCACATTATCTACATTGTAAAATGTTTTAATTTTACACTTTCATAAATTCTTGATGCCTACAGTAGTCATGTGTGTATTCTCTTGTAGACATTACACTCTGGGGGTGAAGGTCAGTGTTTTATATTAAATAAAACAAGGATAGATATATCATTATATAATTGTGCCATACTTTCTGACACTTAAATTAATTTGACTCTTGTACTTTACGTGGGTGCAGAAATAAGGTAAGGAAAGGAAACACAGATTCATCCACATAATGACTCAGAACCACACTGAAGCCTAATTATCCAGCATAAATCCATAAAAAACAATCTATCTTCCGGAGATACTGTAGCTATCTTATAGCATACTAATTAGCAGCTATCTGGTAGCTTTTAGTGATGTAGAGTGCATACACATGGTAAATCAAACAGTGCTCTCCTTGGTTGACCCTGTCATTGGGCTACTGGCTACAACAGGGCATGACTGCATCGTGGTTCAAAGAGACGGTTAAATATTCACAGAAACTCTTGCAGTCTTTGGAGTGAAAAATGGGACAGGATCTGTGATTGGTTACATCCCAACATCAGCCTATAAAGATGCTATAGATGCCCGACTATCCTCCACAGAGAGGTCATTTCACCCTGCCAAATCTGAAACCGAATAATGAGAGACAGCAATAGCAAGACAAGCTCAGTCTATTTTCTGCTTAATCGTTGATGACAGTGCGTCTGTTTTGTTTTTGTCACACATCGATACCACAAGTCAGCACCCTCAGAGACAAGCCAAAAAGATCCAGCCACCCCTCCCCCGTCGCTTCTCACTTCCTCCTTTTAGTTGGCTCTATCCTTGTTTGTCTTTGCCACATTGTCATTTATCATATTGTCTCAAGGGTTTGCAGATGCCATCAGATTTCTCCCCCAATCATGTCAAGTGGGTGCCCCAAAACTTCTTGTGACAAATCTGCCATTTCCACCATTTTCAATCCAAAGTGCCCGGGGCGTTTTTCAAACAAGCAAAGCTGTCTGGTTGGCAGGGAGCTCAGCTGCGACCAGCCACCCTCAGTCAACAAAGGGATGATGCAGTTAGACACAGCAACGTGTGTCTAATGTGGCATCTTGGTTGTTGATGGAGTCATTTCAAAATAACTTAATCCAAATTGTCATCAGCCACTTGTTTTGTATGCAGTGTATTTGGGTCTGATTGCCCTTTGCCTTAGAATCAGCTGAAAACTAGAAATCCATCAAATTTGAGGTATTTGATCTTTCTAAGATGCACCTGAAATTGTTGCTAGAATCTTGAATAATAAAGATACCATAAACCAAACACTCCTCTTATCATGTTTGTTAACAGTACTGCTATTCCCAATTTATATGGTGTATACTGCACTGCAACAAATGTTTGGGCTGTCTTCATTCTTATTTGCCATACAAATTAGGCAATGTGGCTGAATACACATGGAGGCAACACTTCAGCTGGAAGACTGACACAGTTTCAAAGAATCCATCATCCTGAAACCTCTCCACACAAACCACGACATTCCCACCAGATCTGTTGTGGTTTGACCTTTGATTCCCTAAAGAATTTCTACTCATGTTACTAATCACTACCCTTGCTTTGCATAGAGTGGATTCACGTATGTTAGATTATAGAATTTATTTTATTCATTGAAGCGGACGATTTAAAGCGTTACATTATAAAATTTACAACTATTATTACTTTAGAGATGGTTTGGACATGTTCGGAGGAGAGATAGTGAATATATTGGTAGAAGGATGCTGAGTTCTGAACTGCCAGGCAGGAGGCCTGGAGGAAGACCAAAGAGGAGTTTTATGGATGTAGTGAGAGAGGACATGAAGGTAGTTGGTGTGAGAGAAGAGGATGCAGAAGACAGGGTTAGATGGAGGCAACTGATTCACTGTGGCGACCCCTGAAGGGAAAAGCCGAAAGGAAAAGAAGAAAGAAGATTACATTAGAGAAACCTCTATGGATTTGATGATTGTCTTCCGCCACCTAGTGGCTATTGTGCATCAGTGCAGTTTAGTTAGTTTAAACGCTTTAGTATTTACGTCACACACAATTAAACATGATAAAACTACGAAAATACATTGTGTGTGAAAACATTTTTAATAGATAAAAAAAAATACAAAATTCGCGTACAAAAACACTTCGTCGGACATGGAACCCTTAGCACATGTCTGTTTAGCTACGGCCACATTTACAGTAACACCACCCCTATCTCTCTCAAGATGGCGGCGCCCGTATTTGAAACATGTCACACAGCCTGCTGCGCAAACAGGACTCCTAATGTTGTTTCTTGGGGTCGTGGAGGGATAATTGCTTTTGGGACGTGTAACTCAGTGGCTATTTACGACCCGCAGGTATTAAAATCTGTCTCGCATGTCACGTAAAGTTCACGCTAGTTGGACACCACGGCTAATCAGAGCAGACATTGATGAGCATCCTATATTGAGATTTTATTATCTGGCTGAGTAAACACACATTTTGTTTTAACTCCAGGGGAGAAGGATTGTCAATGTGCTGAATGGACACAAGGGCAGAGTGAATGCAGTCCAGTGGATTCATAGAGAAAACTGCGGTGAGTAAAACTGATTGACCTGTCTAACAGGTGATCGGTCACAGTGGGAGCATTTAGTGTGTCAAGACTACAATTAAACAGCAGAATGCGCATGCGTGATTGGTCGGCCTGAATGACACTCTCCAAAGAGGTATGTGCATCTTAACTTTGTTGTTGTTCCTGTTGCAGCGCCAGAGACTCATCTTGTCTCAGGAAGCTCTGACAATCGGCTGATCATTTGGGAGGCGCACAAAGGGAAGGTCAGAAAACTCTTTCCCACTCCAGGTTTTGCCCCTTTCCTTGTAGATATCTTTAAAGTAAACTCTGCTGTTTCCAGTTCATCCAGTCAGTTGAATGTAAAGGACACACCGCTCCGGTCTGTGCTGTGGATGGCATCTATGTGGAGGACTCAAACCTCCTGTTGGCCTCCGCAGCATCTGACTCCACAGTCAGATTGTGGCTCTGCAATGAAACCAAAGAAGGTAAGAGACACAGGAATAACTGGCAGATGTTGTCATTGATCTGAAGAGCTGTTGTGATGTCAGTTCTTTGCTCCTCAGGTTGAAAATATTCACAGTTGTGCTTTAAACTAGTATGATGGGTAAGATTTGATGTTTATGTAGGAGTTATCTGACGACCCCCCCCCCCCTTCATTCAAAGATTTTCTATTATTAAGTCACAAAGAGGTAACTGCTGTACACCGATCACTCATGACGTCGCGATGGATGCTAATCTGAAATCACTCCTTTTTGGACTATGGGACGTGTTTGTAGATAGAAATCGATGCAGGAATCCATTTTTCCCCCCATATTCTAGGAGTTGGAAGCATTTGGAGGACCAATATAAATATGAAGAGACCTGAAAAAACATGTTTTTCATAAGAGGACCCCTTTAAAACAACTTAGAAGATATTTTCTGAATTTTTGTAAAAGCTCGGCTAAACAAGGACAAATCCATGCATGGTTGTTGTTTTTTGTGTGTGTGTGGGGGGTTATCTAAAATCTGATTTATAGTTTGATAAATAATCTTATTTTTTTATTGTACATACAGTGAAAATCCCTGCCCCCTTGTGGCAGCTTTAGGGAAACAGTTATAAACCAGAAGATGGCTTGCTCCACTTCTACAGTGCATGTCTGATTTCTAATTGTAATTGTTTTACCTCCTAAATAATACAAGCAATCCTCCTTTCATTTCTTTCCACATATTTGAATATTTTTTGTGATCCCTGCTGCCATCAGTGTCTGATTTTTGTCTTGTTTCCCCCCCCCCAAAGCTGTCACTTAGAGCAGTTTCTCTTTGTTTCTGTCTGAATGTCGGTGCAAAGGAACACTGATGCTGCTTGACAATAATGGCAAGTCGGCGTGGAGGTTGATTGAACATAACCTTTGGGTATATTCCCAGATTAATATATTATCCATCGTCCTGTCAGTTTCTGTATGCATAATTGTGGCAGTTTGAAAGCCTCAACACATAACAAGAAGTATTTATCTTTATGATTTTCCACAGAGGATCAATCAAAACACATGCTTCCTGTTGACACGTGGCCCAAAGCTATCCTTAATATCTATTAATGTATTAATTGTTAAACAATGTTAGTCCTAGAATAGCCAAAGTTTTGATTCTATGTACATTTGTGGTCCCCAGCCCACTGTCTCCATACTTTATCGTTTGGCAGCAGTTTCGTGATGGATGTGTCTCTAACGCTGTTGCCAGGCAGCAGAGGTAAGCCGGGACACTTCCAAAATCGACACTTCGTAAGTTATGAATCAAGCAAACATGATTAACAAAACATTTTTCTTGTCAAGTTGTAGGTCTCAATTAGGAACCCTTTTTTAGAGCCTATAGATGTCACTTCAAAATGTAGCCTGTGTTTGAAACATTTCATACGTTTCTCCTTTCTAGTTTACACGCTCTCCGCTGATAATGTTCCTTCTCCTAAACTCCCATTACTCTTCTGTTAATAAATCCTAATCTACATGTATAAATGTGTTTGTGTGTGTGTGTGCAATCCTAACCTTCTTTTTTCACAGTTCCCATTTTGGCCTGCGGGGGCGATAACTCTCAGATAAATCTATATGTGCAGTCTGATGGACAGGTAAACTCAGATGATCGTTTTGAGTTTTCTGTGACTGTTTCATTTGATCGTCAACAATTTGTCAGTAACACTGAACCTTTTCAATCTGCTGTCTAACAGCTCCTGAAAGTCATGTCACTGCAAGGGCATGAAGACTGGGTTCGGGGAGTGGAATGGGCATCTACAGGTGAGTACCACTTCATGGATTGGTGGAAATCCTTAAATCAGGATTATCAAATTAGCCTCAGTCTGAATGCAGCATTTATAACACAAAGGGTCTGAGGTTCCAGATAGGTTATTTTTTGTCTGCACATAGTTGAATTTGTTTGTATTTTCATCCTCTTAAAAAACAAAAGCATGTCTGTCTTTTTTAAAGACGACTAGACAGCCTCCAACTCCTTTGTCCATTTTTTTGGGGGGGGTTCAACTTTGCAGTCGGATGGGCATTTCAGTATTCCAATTGCACATGGAAACCCGTGGATGCAGTCCAGTGTCTGTTAATTGTGTAACCCTCTTCAGGGGTACTTCATTCCTGAAGGTGTTAAAGCCATTTCAGCTCCTTCACTGTCCCTCTCCACCAGCGTCTCCCTCCCACTCACCGTCTACAGCTGACTCCACACCGCCAAGCTGCGAGTCTGAAAAGAGACAGAGGGAAGATTATTTATATGATTTATCCTGGTAGGAATAGCAAAACCCTCCCTCTACAGCGATAGTAGTTAAATAAATCATTCTGTTCTTTTATGACTTGGCAGATGGCAAATTGCAGCACTCGAGGTGCTGTTTGTCATCGCTGTTAAACCACGGGATACAGAGCATGATGCTATTTTTCTGTTATTATATTCTATATCCTATTTCCTATAACACGATTTGTTTTTCTCAGAGTAGCATAAAACAGTTAGAAGCTGCAAATCCCTTAAATATTTTTGATGTTAATCGATAAATCATTGATTTTGTTTCAGGAGCTTGTCTCAAAAACTCTTCAGTGTGTGGAGTAGATCTTCATACACACATCTTGTGCTGACGAGTCCTTTAGATTTTTTAGGAATCTAAAAAAAAAAACAACATTTAAAAAATCTAAAAGTACTAAAAAATTTGAAAGAAAAGTATCCCCAGGTTAGCTTTACAGCCTGGCACACATATCACCCATGTACTTCCTGCCTGGAAAAATTTTCAATGTGCATTTTTGCCATTTTTGGTAAAAATAATTTGAGGATATTGTCAGTCAAATTCAAAAGTTTTTAAAACATAGCTCTAAAATCTTTCAGTGTTTTTAATAGATTTCCTTTTGATATTTTGGGAATTGAATGATATTTTTTATTGTAAAATTGACTTAAATTGCGAGTCGATGGTAGATATGTGAGCCTAACACCTCTGGAGGTGTTAATGATCTGTCTAATGAGTTACAAGTGTTGAAACATCTCGGTTGAGAGGTCCAGACATCTTCAAACTTAAATGGAAGCCCAGTTGCTTTCTGTTTATCCTCTCAGGATTACCATGAACTGGATGACTGGGAATCCACACAAATAACACTGAGAGTCTCATTTAAATGCATCAGAGCTGTTGTAAAAATGTGAGCTAACCACTGGTGCGCTGTGACAGTGTGAGCCTCGTGCATCTGTCTCCCCATCTCCTGCACTCGCGTGAACATGGACTTAAATGATAGTGACAGCCTCGGCAGGAAAAAAAAACCCCCTCCCTGCTTATGCAACTCAGTCATCCTGTAACGCTTTATTGGACTGAGAGATTTGATGTCGTGTAGGCTGCTATGTGACCTGATGTAAGTCATATTTATCTGCGTTTTTTTTTTTTTAAATCTGCAGGAAGAACAGAATTTGTGGGGGTTCCCATCTCTCCTGTTCAGCTATAGTGCCAGCTTCAGCAACTGTTAGTGTCAACTTGTGTAAAAGCCAACCAATCGCTGCACACAGGAGGCTAGAGGAATAGTATTCCACACTCTTTTTTTTGTTACGAAGAAAGAGTGTGGAACTCAGTGGATTGAGCTACTGCCGCACCAACGAGACATTAATGTTGAATGTTCTGTTTAAAGCTTTTTGCATTGATTATAGCCCAACACCACAAACAGTGACAGCTATGAATTTGATTTTTAAACATCAGAGGAGATTAAATAATCCAGTTTGGCAGACAGTTTTAACTTAGAGATGAGGGGGTATAAAATGTCATCCAAGACTCATGTTGGTTCCTTCTCTGCCTCCTCCAGGTGGGGAACTGTTATTAGCCAGCTGTTCTCAGGACTGCCTCATCAGGGTGTGGCGGCTGTGCGCCAAAGCCGGGACAGACGCCCCCACGGAGGACGCCGACACGATTATTAAAATGAAAGAGGACATTTTTGAAGTCAAGGAGAGAGGTGGGTCGGCTCGATTATTTTAAAAGAAATGGGAAAAGAAAGCCAAACCAAATGAAGATTCAAGCTTGGTGGTGGTTTCACGTGTGTGTGCACGTGTGTGGCTATCAGTGCAGCAAATGCTTGATGGTTGTTGGATTGCATGTAGTGGTTTATAATAACGTATAGCTATTCACTCAATTAGCAAGCGTGAGTTATTCGCAGCTCCAGAGTGACTTACTAATAATCTTCATCTTGCCTCATTGTCTTCCTCCTACAGACGCGCGTTTGGAGTTTGCTGTGTCTCTGGAGACGGTGCTGGCAGGACATGAGAACTGGGTCTACGGTGTCCACTGGCAGCCTCCTCTCCACAAAGGTGTCTTAATGAAAAACCATGGAAACGATTAGTCATTATTCCCACAACGTGCAGATGGAGGCTCTTGGCTCAGTAGCTGTTCTCAAATTATTTCACTTCAGAATTAACATATCTCATCCCATCATGCATCGCTTCTCCCGCGGAGATAAATGAATCATACGCTAAGCTGAGGGACCTCGTTTCTATCGCTTTATCTCACGATGCTGTTGTTTATGAATAATATTGTAAGGCAGTGACAAAATGAAGGTGACGTGCTGAATTATGCTCAACAAGTTTCCTTTATAAGTTCACAAACGGATCAGTTCACACTTGTTTAGATATGTAGTTCTTAGCCGCAAAATCAATTATGTTCATCCACTAACAAGGGAAACCTGTGTTTTATTATACCTGCAATAACGTGGGAGGATTGCATTTGGTTGACCAGACCTACACTAAAACGTTAAAAACCAACACCCAGTCACAGCAAGCCTCCTAAATCCAAAGTTTCATCACAGTGTTCGGCCAACGTTCATAAACAATAGACGAAAACTTGCCGATTGTTATAAACCACAAAGTGATGCTAAAGGGAATTGAGATTAAGAAGATGAAAAAAACCCCAAGTTTGTTCTGCTATAATTATGCATACTTTTCTGACTGCTTCCCATTTTATTGTCGAAAATCCGATAGAATTGACTGCACGCTGTGGTTTTAGGAGTATCTCCGACTCTCTTTCTGCAGACGGGAAGCTGCAGCAGCCTCTGAGTCTGCTCTCAGCCTCAATGGACAAAACCATGATCCTCTGGTCACCTGAGGAGGGATCTGGAGTCTGGGTGGAGCAGGTGAGCGCTGACGCCAATACAGATTATTATGCAGACAAACCACAGACACCAATTTCTTCCTATAGTCCCGTTTGCTCTGCTCTGCAACTCTCGACACAATCTGGATCTGGAGCCCTCCCAGACTTTCCCCTCTCCCACTCACAGTGCCTCTCCTTCGTTCTCCACTCCGTCTGACATTGAGGTGTCAAGAGTAGAAGAGATAGACAGTGAGGAAGAGTCTGGTGCACCTCTGTGAGTTTAGACTAGCAGAAGTTGTCCTCCCCCATCTTTCCTTCTATCACTCATTCAAACCAAATCCCCTCTTTTTACGGTCCATTCCCCAATAGATCCACTAGGGGGTGGAGAGGCCGTTGGAGAGTGTGTTGTGGCCCCCATCTGCACCACCCTTCTCTCTTTTATTTTTGCCCTCCATGATATCTTCCCTTTCATTCCCCAGTCTTTGCGTTGAGTCATTTTCTGTCTTTCTAACGTTCACCTTCCTCTTCCCCACATCCCTCTCACATTATCTGTCACCCGCTTCCCTTTTGGTCCCCCACTACCTCCTGTCTCTTACCTCCTAACAGCTGCTGCTGCAACAGAGTGGGGCTATATGTAAAGTGTGGATGACAGAGACGACACGCTTCTGTTCTTAGCGGCCCAGCATTTCTATTTCCATCAGCTTAAAAAAAAACAAAAAAGAAAAAAAAAAACGGATTATTGAGGATTGTTTGAAATGATCTTTCCACATAGAAAACACGATACACACACACACACAACATGTTAATATTATCTCAAAACAGTATCTCAAAATGTGTGTGTTCAGACTCATAAAGACACACACATACGTTCACCGTGACTGCGATTGTACCGCCAAGCGATGAGTCAGATTCCCGCGCTTCATCATTTTTGCACCTTTGATCTCATCCTCTGTCGTCACAGTGATGAGCAGCGGAGAACTCGGATAGGAGCGGCCATGTACGTCTTGATTCTTTCCCCACAAAGGGATGATGATTGGGGCCCGAAGCCAGTACAGATTCAATAAACTCTTCTCCTCAGAATAAAAGCAACAGTATGGATTGGAAAGAAAAAGTATCATTTCAGCTCAGGCTTTCCTTTTTGATTCCAAAACAGTATTTTCTATATATTCTGGAGATATCTTATTTTAAAAAAAGAGCCTTACCTTTTGAACTGACAGATTCTCTACCTTCAAAGGAAGTGTAACCTCTGATGCTCTGTTTTACACACACACACACGCACATGCACACGCACATGTGCCACAGCGAAAACTGTGCTATTAAACTGTTTTTCTGTAATACATTTGAACTCATTGACAGAGCAGACCGGCCATGTGTGTCTCAATTAGACCCCCCCCTTATTTTTTTTAACATTTAATTTTTATTTAATATAAAGACATGCTCCACTTCCTCATGCTGATTAGTGTAAGTGGCGAGGTTTAATAGAGTGTGGGGTTAGCAGTGGGGTGGCAGGGGCCCACCGCGGTGTAACGCAGATCTTACTAATGAGACACACTGGTAATTAACATCTCAGACTGACCACAGCGGGCCACAACAATGCCTGCAGGAGCTGTCAGTTTATGTGCGCAAGAAGGAATCTATTTTCAGACTTTGTCTGGGGTGCTCCTTTCAAGTTTAAAAAAAAGAAATAAAAAAAAACAGCCATTATACACAACTTTACATTTAAATTATGTGTAACAGATCAGACTGAAAATCAGTGCTCTTCTCATCTTGATGTTTTCAAATCCCAAGACGCTTTTTAACTCTTTCTGCACCCAACAGGGATAGGTGTAGGTTAGGCATGGTTGGTTGAACCTGTAGTAATGTGCCATGGTGATGTCACACAGTCCTGGTGTCCGTCTATGCTTCACTCCGTCAAAAAAGAAAAGAAAAGAAATGTTAAACCACTGGAGGTCAGCAAAGACCAGATTTACATGTCTTGAACTGGTTTGTTAAGAATAATATAGGACTTATTTAAAGGAACATTAATGGTATCTGTCGGTTAATGGAAAGAAATAACTCTCCATTGAGTGCCCTTATAGTTATCAATTGAATTTTATAGATTTGCATTACAGATTGTATTAAAAAATAGAAATTTGAATTGCATTTCAACTGAGCTGATTAATAGAAACCAGTCACCAGTGATGTGTCGGCGCTTTTAGAGAATTTGGAGGGAAGAAAAACTTTCAGTCTAATAGTTGGTTTCCAGATCTCCCACTCCTGACTGGATTTTTCCAGCTTGGTTAAATTCATCCAGCGGTCTTCCCTTTCTTGCTCGCCTAGGAATGATATATGCTTCCCATTCTTTACTGTCCTTTTTGTAATCCTTCTCTATATTCCCTCCAGGTTGGCGATACGACATGTGGTCCATCCATATTGTTCCCCCTCTCATAAACAAGACCAATGACGGCTCTTTTCCAGCCGTGACATTTTGCGTGATTTGCAGCTGCTCTCATGCGCAGATTTTTGAAATTAATCTGCTTAATGTCGCATCCCCTTCTCTCTCAATCTCACCAGCTCTATATTTCTACCTGACTGCCCTGCTCTCCTCCTGCCTCTCCATCTCTCTGGATTGCTGCAGGATCGGGCCATTCAGAGTCGAGGCATGCCTTTATCTCCATCATTAGTTCTGCCGCGTCTCAGCCTGCAGACAGGCGTAATTCTGAAGGTCGAAGACGACCAACGAGAACTCCCTAAAAGGGTCGGATGATTTAGGACACTGTTTTTCCATCCACATACAGTAAACAGTCACAGAGAAGGTGTGTGTGTGTGTGTGTGTGTGTGTGTGTATGTGTGTGGCCTTTCAGGGGGTGTGTATTCAACATGCCACTCATTCTTGTGTTTTCCCACCGCTGCACGCCTCCGGCCACAGCTTCAGCTAAACATGATCTCACTCCACCTGCCCGTTTAAAGGAAGATAACAAGCTAATCTGTCCTTATTTTAAATCCGGGATGTGATTTAGCACCTCTCATATTTCCCCGTATCATCTGGTTAATTAAAGATGGAGGTGATATTATAAACATGTATATCGGGTGTGTAGACACGGATTGCGGTGCTGCTGGAGGGGTCGGTGGAGCTCTCCAGGTTCTCTTATTGATCTGAATAGATCTGTCTTCCAAGTCTATCTCCTGCAGCTCAGAGCCCGATGGAGCGTCTAATTGTTCCCATTCCCCAGAGAAGCGACACGTCGGCCTGGTCTGCGGGATACTTTAAAACTACTAAATAATGTCTGGTATAAACTCAGTGTGGGTTAGATGATAGATGCAGATTATTATATCTGTTGCTAAATAAGTTATTTCGACCATTGATTAATTTCTGCATCGTTATTTTAATTTTTGCATATAATCGCTTATTGAATACAGTGGTTATACAAGTATCATCATCTTGTTCCCTCTATTTTATTGTATTACTATAAATGTACTATAAATGTACTATAAAAGTGTCTTCACTTGTCCTGTAAAGACACAATTTTAGAACCAATTAGAAGGTTTTTTGTATTATTGCTGAATTTGGCTTGTTTGTATTTGAAAACCTCAGTATGAACCCTATAATATATATATTTTTTAAGTGAAATAATTTGGTTCCCTATTTTGCAAAACACAATCTTTAAAGAAGCTTAATGTGAGTTAGGACCACCAAAGGCAGAGTTTAAACAAATACATTTTCATAACTTAATTTAAATCCAAATGGAGTTTCTCCACCCCACTCCCCACCCCACCCCCGCAGGCAGATTTGAATCAACCCAAATCCAACACAGAACTGTGTTTACTTGCAAAAGCAAAGTATCTGAGATTGAACAGGTGTGAAGCCATTTTTTATTTTCCAGTATTTTTTCCCCAAGCTGAAAAGCAGTGATTACGGTACTGTTTTTAAATTGGACCCGGACCCTACGGACCCTTCATTGTCAAAAAGATCTACCCAGTCATAGAGGTCACAGCAGGCTCTCACCCAAATCCAGTTTATGTAAATCCTTATGTTTTCTCAAGCTGCACCATTTTTCATTATTATCCCTTTTTGTATGATACCCTGCAGTGCACTTGCTTTTGTTTGTACCAGACATGTTTGTCAGGGGGAAAAAAAAATCACAACATATTTTATTCAACTCTAATAAGTCCCATTTTGCATAATTTCTCATCTGACTTGTCAGCTTAATTCGCAGTGTTCTGTTTTCATCCACAAAAATGAAAGCTGTTATTTGAATTGGTCTTAAAGGGAGACTGAGGACAGATTTTCGCAACACCTTCTTTTTATCTTTCTCGTCTTCTTTCCTGCAAATCCGAGCTTTTTATCTTTCGCGTAGAAACAAGGGTGTTAGCCGCAACAAAAACATATCTCATCATATGTTTCTTTTCTCTTCTTCAGATGCGTGTAGGAGAGGTCGGTGGCAATACGTTGGGCTTCTACGGCTGCCAGATGAGTCCAGATGGCTCCATGATTCTTGCTCATGCTTTTCACGGAGCGCTACACCTTTGGTGCAAAGATCACACTAAAGAGGTGAGCTTCATATCGATATTTAGCAGCGGGTTTTGTAGCTTTTTTGTCTCTTTTGGGTTTTGTAGCAGCTTTATTTTAAATTAACATAATATTCCACACGTGTGTTGAACATAAGACTCAGTGTTGTGTATTGCCGCACAGCTACGTAGCTAGACGGTGTAATTAATCCACTAAGTCTGCCTTTCTGCCACTCAATTTGACTGGCTTGCTTGGTTGTGCCTGAGGAAGAGTGTGAGTCTGAACTCAGAAATTCAGAGATAACTGCGTTTCAATTACGCCCGCATAGAAAGTAAACCTGAAGGTGCTGATAACTAATTCAGATGCTTCTAAAAAGATTGACTTCTCCGACATAAACACCTAAAATCCTCATCAGATGCTCTTAGTAGTTGTCAATCATAGACAACAGCGTTCATCAGCATGTGACAGTTAAGAAGTGATAGGGAATTTTGAAGTTAGACACTGAATGTCACCAACTGTTGTTACGTCGTCTCAACAGGGAGATTGGAGACCCGGAGTCGTGATATCAGGACACTTTAATGCCGTCCAGGACCTGAGCTGGGATCCTGAGGGTGAGTTCATCCTCAGCGTGGGCTCCGATCAAACCACCAGACTCTTCACTCCATGGAGGAAACAAGATTCCGAAAAGGTAAAATAGGGAGTTTTTGGTAAATATGGTGAAAGAAATGCTGCAAAAAAAAAAAAATTCATGGAAATTCATCAAATTGCAGTTTCTTTTAAAACGGATCATGTAAAACATTATCGGTCATGACTTAACGCATCCAAAGATATTAAAGGAATAGTTACCCCTGCTTCAACAGCACAAGGATGACCAAATGAAACCCCCCTGCCACCTCCACCAAAGTCAGAAATACAATCAAGGCTCCATTTATTTTTCACATTAATCCACCTCAACGCTTGTGCCAAAGGAAATCCACTTATTGATTTTCATAATGCTGATGCAGCAGATCCTTCTCTCTTCTATCAAGAGAACGTCTTAAGCTGACAGTGTTTCATATGAAACGGTTTGTTTTTAGTTCCTTTATGTCGGGCCAGTAAAGCCTGTAGACGCAACTCCACAGATCTACTGAAAAGACGGCCCGTCTCCATGGCAACTGTTTGCAGCGTGTTGGAATCCACATAAGCAGATCTGCATTATGTTTTGTTTTTTTTTTTTTTTTACGACATCTCTCTGCGTCTGTTTCACCCTGCAGGAAACCTGGCACGAAATCTCCCGGCCGCAGATCCACGGATACGACATGCAGTGTCTGGTGACGGTTGGAAGGTTTCAGTTTGTGTCTGGAGCCGATGAGAAGGTGTTACGTGTGTTCCAGGCACCTCGTAATTTTGTGGAGAACTTTGCGAACATCACTGGAGCGGCAAGAGAGAAGCTGTTGACGTCTAGTGTGAGTGTCAGACTAGATTATTATCTGTCTGCCTGAAGATCAGACCTTCGATTTCCTTTTTCCTTAGTTATCCAATATAATTTGTTGAGTAAACTGCCCCACTTCTTATAGTTATTGTTGAGTGTTTTTGTGTGTATATTCATTTATCTGCTTGTTGCCAGGACTCTGTCAACCTCCCAGAGGGAGCCAGCACGCCTGCGTTGGGTCTGTCCAACAAGGCTGTATTTCAAGGTATCAAAAGTTCTGAGTGTGTCAGGACTCTGGGTTCGGGCCAAGCGTCGTCAGCTAATCACATTGTTTGAGCTCAATGCTGCTGTTTGGGAACACCTTATTGAATTAAGATTTAAAAAAAAAAAATCTTATTTATGTAATGCCATGTTCAAACCTTATAGAAATCTAATTTTAAATTACAGGTGACCTTGTCCCAAGAACCGGTGATGAAAAGGAACAATTCAGCAGCGTATCTGATCAGTACCAGGAGTCTTACTTTCACCCGCTCATCATGAAGGGTAATGTAAAAACACTGCAATGACACACACTCAACAAATATTCAGTTTAAACCTCAGCGAAGACTAATATTGTCTAAATGCATCCCCGCGTCCTGCAGACGGATGGCCTGATTTCAATTCCTCATTGTGACTCACTCTGCAGCCTCAGTATGCATTTTAGTTTGTTCCTGTCCGCCTGTCATTGACTATTCTAATAAGAGACAATGATATGCAAGCAGATGGACAGTTCTAGTTTACTGCTGTACTCCCACAAAGCCCAAGGTCTGCTGGAGGCTGATGGTAGTACAGAAGGAGAGACAGGAGATGAGAGGAGAGGGGACCGTTTGGTGATAGATGGAAGAAACTCTTTAAAAAAATTTTTTTTAAAAACCCCAAAGAAACAAAAGCGTTACAATGAGCAGCAAAAATCCATCTGAGGCGAAGTCAAATGTGAGATAAGATGGATTGGTTTGGGGAAAGGAAGGGGAGCTGGGAAACAAAAGACAAAGACAAAATAGAGAAACTAATTGTAGAAAAGGGACAGATGGGAAATGGATTTGGAATGAATAGAACGGAGCGTGGTGCCTTTTAAACCCCTGGGTGAGAGGGTGTCTCAGGCTGTCATCAGCGTGATTGAAGCCACTCCTTCATCTGCAATGCTAATTAGAATGCAGGTTTATGTGATTGCAGACTTTAAGTATCAGGGAGCCCGGGGCTGCGTAGGGGGCAACCAAGTAAGGAGGCTGTTGTTAACAATGCATTTTCTCTTGTTTGATTGGCTTCTGCTGCCAGGGGGCGGGGGAGGAGGTGGGGGGGAGGTTAGGGTCACGATCACGGCTGAATAATTAGGAAAAGAAGGAAAAAGTTGGTGGCCAATAAGAGAGACGAAAGTGTTCTAGTTTTCAATTACATGCAACACAAACACGGCACCAGCTAGCACGTAGCTCAGAATGTGAGGGAGGGGGTGGGGGGTATTGGTGCTGGGTTAGATAGATCCCCTTCAGAGTCAGCAGCCGTTAAGGATAAGAGACGGAGCTGCAGTTGTTTCAAAATAGATTTTTTTTTTAAGGGAGGAAGCAGTTCAGCACTGAGGGTTTAATGGAAGCCAAGTGCTAAGAGAGAAAGCGTGTGAATGTCCTCGATCCAAGCTTCTAGTTCATTCTTTTAGAGCAGGGGTGTCAAACTCGTTTTCACTGAGGGCCACATCAGCATAATGGTTGTCCTCAAAGGGCCAGATGTAACTAAGAAATGTAACTAAATGTAACTCAATGTAATGTAAAATAAATGTAACTACTCCTTAATGTTAGTTTTGGTCAAAGCAAACGTTTGACTTATTTATTTTTTAGACACTCTGACTTACGCTCTCGTGGGCCACATAAAATCATGTGGCGGGCCACATTTGGCCCCCGGGCCCTGAGTTTAACACATGTGCTTTAGAGCATTTTTTTCCCCCTCCTTTGTAAATTATCAGACTAGCATATCAACACACGCACACACGTGTCGCTCTTTGGGTGAATAGTCCAGGAATTTAAAAGAAGCAAATCGTAAAGATTTCTGAAATTTGTGGTAATTAATGTGTGTGTGTTTGTGTGCACAGAGCCCCCACCAGAGGATCACCTGCTCCAGAACACCCTCTGGCCTGAGGTCCAGAAGCTGTGAGTATCCAAAAACTGCTCAACCTTCAGTTTCACTTGCTTTCTCCCTGTTATTAGCAATTTCCAGAGTCCTCTGACAACATAAAGTCCCGGTCCCCGCTACATAATTCATTTTTACGTACTTCCTTTCCTTTTAGAGACATCAGAGTTTCCCTGATGCTCTTAACGGAGCAACATCTCCAGATGGAAATGTGTTTGTTTGGCTTCGCCCAAAAGGTTTACGGCGCCTGAAAATGATGGACTTCCAGAAGCTTTTGGTTGTCTCCCTCCGCACGTGTTCGCTCTCCATCCCATGAGCCTCTTCTCCAGGAAAAATATATTACCTCCATTTGTGGCCAATGTTAAATCCATTTACCTGTCAATCCACCGTAAACATGAAGTATAGCTCGGCCGTTTATTTTGAGGTATGGGGCATTGTGTGCCTTGAAAGAGCATTTTTCCTCCTTCGTTTTGCGTCACCCACTCTCTTTTAAATCATTTTGTGTATAATAGAGTTATTATGAAGAGTAAGTGGCCAAATGACTTTTGTGGCATAAATAATGCACCCACCATAGTGGCGGTATGGCTGCAGAGTTCGGTCTGCTGCCGGGAACGTCTGTCCTTTTGAGTTGCAGGCTGTAATTTCACTTTGTTGACTTGTTGTCATTTCCAAACAACCAGGTGACAGCCGGCGAGATAAAAAGCAATTAGACTGTGAGTGATTAGCCAGCGCTTCATTGCCAGTCAGCGTACATCAGTATTTTAATTTTGCCCCCGTCTCCAGTCTTGAAGCACGTTGGGGCTGGTCGCTTTGGAGTAACAAAATATTTACTGTCAGACCGAGAGCGAAGACCTGTCTGTCTCTCGCATTTCCCACTGTCCCCCCACTTAAGTAGTTGTGCTGCCGTCTCCAAACCTGTTGGTGATTCATCTCTTCCCTCACCCGTCTCCTCCAGGTACGGACACGGCTTTGAGATGTTCTGTCTGGCTTCGGATAGAAACGGAGAGGTGGTGGCCTCAGCGTGTAAGGTCAGCAGGGACTTACTGTTTGTGTGTTCATCGTTAACGCTTAACAAACACTAAAATATAGGTTCTGATTCTCATTTTGTTCACATTGTTCACCTGAACCATCAATCCAGGCATCTAAAGCGGAGCACGCAGCCATCCTGATATGGAGCACGGCCAGTTGGCGGCAGCTGCAGTCGCTGGCGTGCCACAACCTCACCGTCACCCAGATGGCCTTTTCACCCGACTCCAGACTCCTGTTGGCGGTTTCTCGCGACCGTACCTGGTCTCTTTGGAGGCGGAGCCTGCCCACACCTGAGAGTCCTGGTGAGAAAAGAGGGAGGAGTTGCCACCAATGTAGGGTTCTTCTGCAGTTTTTTTTAAAAAATTTTTAAACTTTGTGAAGTAACTTCTGTGTAATTTGAGTGTTTCCAAGTGAATTTCAATCCAAAGAGACGGTATTGGTGCCTTAGCAGCAGACGACACACAGGTCCCCTCATTTAAATTAATTTAAATAAAGTTAATCAGATTTGTTCCAAGTCAATCTGTTTGGAGAGACTTGCCTAATGACTACTAAGAGCCAAATAAGTGACGTATTATCTGAAAGGAGTCCAAACGGGACCACATGGCAGATTTGTGTATTTATCAAATTGATAAATGTAACTATATTTGTCTGAATTTTAATTTCAGCATTTTAACCCCTTCTACACACACATTATTATCTTAGTAGCGGCTTAGAATTTCTTTGAAATGGTTTACCGAGGTTTTCAGACAGACTGTTCATCTGCGGAACACATCAAACGCCTTCCTGTGTTCGCATTCAGCTTTCAGTTTGTTGGCTTGTCAGTGCATCAAAGTTGCAACATATTGCAATAGCTCATTAAATCTGTGCTTTCTGTCAACACGCTAAATACATTTCTAGATGTGAAACATTTGTTTGAAGAATTGTAGACAGTGGTTGTTGGTGGCGTTCTCTCAGCTGTTTGATTTCATCCTCCGGGGAAACGGGTAGAAACACCGGGAACCACACGGCCTCTTGTCACCTGGACATGTTCCAAACATCAATCTCAAAGCCTCATTTTGTCCGTTTAGCTTAATCTGTTCGCTTCAGACGCAAAGAAAATGAAATGGGCGACTCGGTGTTCCTTGCGTCCGATGTGGTCGCTGTGCGTCTCCCCGTTCAGCTACTGCGGGGCCCGAGAGAGAAATGGAGTTTGTTTATAGGGGAGAATCCCACCATCAAGGTGAGCAGGAAGAGACATTTAAACCCTGAGGATTTCTCCACCCCACCTACCCCGGCTGTGCCCACCATGTGCATCTTTTCCCGGCCCGCGGTGGTCTTAATGGTCGCTGACAGAACAAAACCACCAGTGTTCTCTCCTGTTCTCCTGGAAGGAGGACTCTACAGGAGCAGGGATGACATTTGTGAGAGGAAGAGGAGGGGGAAGGAGCAGAGGGTTTCTGGGTGCAGTCTGTTCTGGTTGTCTGCTGAATCACTCAAGGTGATTGTGAAGAACACGAACGCAGCATCCCGTCGGTTACACCTGGGAAGGTTAAACGAAGCCAGAGCTGATCAAACAACCGGACTCCCTCTGCGCTCAGCTCCTCCGTGTTCCTCCTCTTCATCAGCGTTTCGCCCCTCCCTCATCCTCTCCCTCATCCCTCTTCCTCAAACCTTCAGAAGAAGACGGGCCCCATTTGATGACTGTGCAGATGTGTCGAGGTTTAGTTTTTCAGTTGTGTACGGTGCGTTGCAACACGTTTGTGTGTGTGTGTGTGTGTGTGTGTGTTTGTGTGCGCGCCGATGTAGACACGCAGACAGGCGGCGGCGTACAAACAAGCTCCCTGGGAAAAACCAATCTGGGGTCTGAAATAATCCGGGCCGGTGAAATAAACAGTAGCAGCTCAAAAAGGAAAACTGACTGAAACGAAGGGCTGGAATGAGGTCCTCTGTTTTCTTCGGTTGTTTGTTTGTTGCCTTTGTTCTTACAGAGCAGAGCTGTACTTGGAATGAAATGGGACTGAGTGCTTGTGGAGTTTGCTGATATTGCTCACTTTTTTTGTAAAATTCTCTGTATTTGTTTGGTCTTTCTTTTGACATGCAGAGCCTCAGTTCTCTCTGTGCACGCACACGGGAAGGGACAGGTCCGTTCACAGCAGAATCATCTGGTCTTGCGACTGGAGCCCAGACGGCAAATACTTTGTGACATCCAGTCGGGATAAGAAGGTAATTTTCAGTTGCTGGGTGAGTTTTTTTTAACATCTGGAAAAGAAAGGTCTATTTTCTTAAGGCAAATAGCCTTGATAGTGAGGAGTATAGTACTAAAAGTCACACCGTTCTTGTGGCGAGGAGTCAGGAAATAACTGGTCATTTTCCAACCCTTCTGTGAACAGCAGGATGCAATGAATACAATTTGTTTCCTTGCTGATAAATTAAACTTGTTCAGTCTATTGCCAGTAACTCCAACAGCTTGCAAAGGCTGCTCCGTCTTATTCCATAGCTCCTCGTGAGGATTGGAATTAATCTCAGTCAAATACAGATAACGATCATCGTCGTGTTTTGCAGATGCATTTTTCATCAATATCAGTTGTTGCTGCTGGCATTGCAGTTCAGGTGACCATTCATGATGAAAGTCAGCTTCATGTTCACCCGTTAAACCAAACTAAGGCCCACGGGCCATGTACGGCCCATTGGACTTTGTAATTCGGCCCGCAAAATTCCTTTAAACTATATAATTAAATGTATTTATTACCAAAATTGCATTCATTTTAATGTAAAATTTTATGTCATTTTTTTCCACGTGTGATTTCTTTCAGTACAAATAAACGCTCCTTCTACTAAAAAGTTTGCCTACCCCTGAGTTAGGCAAACTAACTCAGGGGTAGGCAAACCCCTGAGTTAGTTTGCCTAACTAGCTAAGGGATTTTATTAAATAATAATCGTTGTTTTTTTTTCAGTATATGTATGTTGTTTGTGCTAACGCAGGTGATCGTGTGGGGCCTGTGCAGACTGGAGGACTCTGACGACTCCACGCCTCTGCCTGAGATTAAACCACATTCATCTGTTTTAGATGTGGGAGATTCTGCCACCGCTGTCGCTGTCTGCCCCCAGCTCTGTTCTGATAACGGGTATAAATAACAAACACTGACCTACAGTATTTGTCAATAATTATTACAATATAAGTATTTGGTTTGTGGAAAGTCCTCAAAAAGTCATTAACCAGTTTACAACATAGACCGTCCACCTGGTGAAGATGTGAATTACCTAAAAGATAGTTTGTGAATCCTGTTGTATCGTCTGTCCTTTATGCGCCATCATTACACTGGTCCCTATGGCAGCTCCGGGTGACGCACCTCCAGAAACTAATCGGACGTTACTCAGCTGTTGTCTTATTTATTTTTTAGGACTACATTTGAGAACACACTCACAATTTTACACTATTCTGAGTGTGTTCTAAGGTATTTCCTTAAAGTGCATATGAAATGTATAGTCAGTGAAGGCTTGTTCTGCTGTATTGTAAAAGTGTGTGTGTGTGTGTGTATATCATCCAGCTACCTGATTGCAGTGGGCCTGGAGTGTGGCAGGATCTTGCTGTACAGTTGGAGCCCCGGCCAGGAGCCTGCTGGAGGACATGACTGGAGCTGTTGTGGAGAAACGGATAGCTCGTATCCTTTATAACATGCACACACACACACACACACACACACACACACACACACACACACACACGTGCGCGTGCGCTTGAGTTCATCTGAAGTTCAGTTCCTTGTGCAACTTTGAAAGTCCTCCAGTGACCACTGGCAGTGGATGTAAATGACTGTGTGTCTCAGTAACTGCAGCGTGGCTTCAGTTTGATAGCTGGTATGTTTCATGCAGAAAATGGCAGCAGGCTGCCGGATTGGAATGACTTCATTCCTTCGAAAAGGAGATAAGCACTGTGTGTGTGTGTGTGTGTGTGTGTGTGTGTGTGTGTGTGCGCGCGTGTGTGTGTGTGTGCGCGCGTTTGTGTGTGCGTGATATCCCATTATGGTCTGTGAGTAATTGTCCAGCGCACACAGGAAGTGATGAAGACATGTATCTCTAGTATATCCTGGTTTCAGACGGCTTCAGTTCATTTGGCTTCAGTGCTACTCTCACCAATTTTAATCCAGATTGAAACCAGATTTTTAATGTTTTCAGCAGATGATTTTTTTTAAACCAAAGTTGGGTGAGATGTTTCAGATGTACCTTCGGAGTCACTACGATGTGGACCTGTATATCGATACTATATGATTACTATCCGTTTAGCTTTTGACAAATTTGTATTTGTATTTGTATTTCCAGCAGTGACATATGTCTAGTGAGTATTTGTGTATTACTTATTCCGTCATTCAGGGCATTATCCCGTTGTTTCCCTTCACCACATATCCTTTCTCAGACAAAGTCACTCTTTAACAGTCAAGCGGCTCCGCTGGAGGCCCAGGACCAGTCGAGTAAACGGAGAGAATAACAAGACGGTCGGACAGCCCGACAGAGAGAGTGAAATCGAGGAGGACAGCTCCTGGGTCCAGCTCGCCAGCGCCAGCGCCGACCACTCTGTCAAAATCTTCAGCGTCAACAAGCGGACTCTTCAGCGCGACCAACACTGACATCATTACGTCTCTTCCATGCAGAGACGTTGAGGCCACAGGCCTGATTGTTGCGCCGAGGCAACAGCTGCTTGTTGGCAAGCTCTTCACTCCCTGACATCCAGCGAAGTCACGGGTCAGTCAGGACAAACCCCCCCCCCCCCCGCCCCCGACACACGTGCCCCCCACCACCCCCCAGTCTGTCTATATACAGCAGCACGAACTCAGCGGGTAGAAGCAAGATGGTGAAAGCAGCACCACTCTTGGGTGGGAGTTTGTTCGGATGCAGAGAGAAAGATGCTGCCGGAGGTCGACAGATGACCTTAAGACTTGTTTGATTTAATATTTATACATCACTCATTAATCTGACCAGTCTGTGTGTATTTGTTTCCTCACAAATGCATTAACAATTTTGCATATCCAAAAAAATCCAAATGTTTAACGTCAGATTTTATTTTTCTTCTCTGTTTGCAACTGTATGAAAATAAATCTTCTTAACTGTTAAAACTTGCATATGAGCCATGAATCACATTAAGCCAGCATTTCTTTCTTTTTTTAAAAACATTTTTACCTTGAATATTTTTTAGTGAGTTACTACTCTCGCTGCACTTAGGCAACAGAATTTAAAAATATGACTCAGTGATGGATTAGTGATAATAAAAATTCAAAAGATTGCATGTATAATGCATATAAATGGATAAGAACAGGAGAGATGTATAAAAAATACTTTAAAATCTGAACGTGTGAAACGGAAGTTACCAATTTATTCAGTTTATTGCATCTTGCAATGCATTTTGGTCACTCGTCAGTAGTTGCACGTGATTTGCTTTGCATTTGCGTTCATGGTTGTTTGAAGTAGACTGGAGGAACAAAACCATACCTTAAACAACCATATTTACTGCACATTTATAAATTGTTCCATGACAGGCATGTTGGGTTTAACCAATGGTGCCATGTCCGGTTATCGATCACCACAGCTTTAGATTAAGTCACATTTGCTTTTGGAGCGTTTCCAACGACCTTAAAGGGATTCTCAAGGACGGAGAAAAATACATGTTCTGGATTTACTGTGGATTCAGCTGAGTGTGCCGCTATTATATGTCAGCCATAAATTTATCTGAGGAAGATTGTAACTACCGGCCATAACTCTCTCCTTCTAATCAGGTATCCTGGTATGTATAGAGGCATCAGTCAAACTGGCAACACGTGCTCCGCTAGGAAAATTTTTCAAATGGGTGAAATGAGCATTTGGGACAATGCAGCCATATATCAAGAGAATTTCTGCCTCATATATAACAATGTAATTACAGAGTCATTATGGGTAATGTTTCAATTTAAACACGGATGATCAACACATCTGAGAGAGGAGCTATGTTACCTCTTTTCTTTTTTCTTTTTAACTATCACATTAATGCTACAGGGGCATACGCTCCTTTATCAGATGTCATCTTTGATGTGCCCTTGACCACTCATCTGCACCAGGTTAGATTACCGTAATGTGGTGCTGAGAAAGGATTAGAAGTCTGAAAATCCTTGAATGCTGCAGATAAATGCACATTGGTCCAGGTAATAAGCGCAAACAAAGGTTACTTGGACATCAGAAACAATCCAGAATGGATGCTGAGTGAGGTAATAATCAAGATAAATGTATCATTACTCTTTTGTGTTGGTGACAGTGTTTTCCCAGACAAATAATCACCGATTTTAATGCAAATTCAGACCTTTTTATTCCCTATCATTTAAATGGTGACATTTCTTCCTATGCAAGAAAGACAATGACAAAGAAAATGTGTCAGACATGTTTTGAACAGAAAAACTGCTCTGGGGTTACTTTCTACTGAGCTGTCAGGAGCCCTTGTGTTTACAGAATACATGCACAGTTGCTTTATTGTGGTTTGTGAATGAGTCATCTATCAGGATAAGCTATTAGCACGAGTGGGTGTATGTTCTCTCAACAAAAGTATAAATACATCTCTTTTTGCTGCATTTTGTCATGAGTTGGAGAAGATTTAAGACTTTGTCGACGTACGCAAAAGATTTAATTCCTTTTATTTGTTTTTCCCCCCACAAATGTACTTAATCCCACATTAGTGAGGATTTGCCACTGAAGTGTAAAATCCATCCACCTGACAGGTGTAGCGTATCACAAGGCTTATTGAACAACATGATGATTGCACAGATGTGCTTCGGATGGTCACAATGAAAGTCTAAAATATACAGTTTTATTGGGCAACACAAAACCACAGATGTCGCAGGTTGTGAAGGAGCTTATGTTCCCACCACTCTGCAACACAAATTATGTCCTTCATCCAGATATGGGTCATCAAGAAGCGTCATTCATGCACAGGTTGCTCATATCGTAAAGTCTCTACAACTGGCGATCTTAAAGATATTTATTAAAAATCCAATAGGTCAAAACCTTCACAAAATGAAGAATAAAGCAGCTTAAATTGACTTTTAAACCTCAAATCTGTTTTGCATGATGAAGGTTCCTGTCTTTTAGTAAGCGATAGGCCTTACATAGCGTAAGAGAGTAACTAAAATGTGCAGAAAGTATTTTTGAATGACTTTTATTGAAGATGCTCCTAATAAAAGGAAGCTACTCGGACATTCATTCATTCTATTTGTGTGTTCCTTCCCATCTCATTCCCCAGATCGTTGAATCGAACACAGGAATGTGGGTCTGAGTTGTAAGAATCGGATCAAGATATGGCTGGATGTACTTGGTATTCTTGACTCCAACCAAAGTTTAATTTTTCTAATGGAATCTTGACATATGAAAGAGGATACACAGACGCCTCCTTCCACTGATTCCCAGGTCAACTTAATCAGCCAAGTTTACATTTGCACAGCGTGAACCCATTCAGGCATGAAACAAGGTCATGCAGCGGTTTCATGAAACAGTTCTTTGTGTAGAAGCAAGTAATAGATTTAAAGCATGTTCAATGAAGTGGTTTTCTGATGGAATGACTTTAGATGGTGCATGCTTGCGTTGTAAGAAATATAAATCTAAGGGGGCAATTTTTGTTTTCACATGAACAGATTAATTTTTTCCATGCCAAGCTCTATCACGTTTAATCCTCCAGCAGCAGAGATGTAATTTTTAGAAGGCCAACCATTAGACCAGCGGTCCCCAACCTCTCTTGCGCCATCAAAGACAATATTTTCACGGACCGTTCTTCATTTGCTCGATAATCGTTAATGACGCCAGAATGGCTGTAGTCCAATAATAAATCACCTCAGTGGTTTTATGTGAAATGCAGACATTAGCAGACAAACAGCCTTTTTTTCATAATTTGATAATCAACATCTCTGTAAATGAATTTATTTATTTTTGGACGAAAGTCCCTTTTAATAAATACTTATATTAAAAAATAAATTTAAGTCACGGTCATAATGATGATGTTTATTTTGAAAAATAGTGATTTGCAATCAGTGTATTAAAAGTAGGAAAAATACTGATCCTTTTGTTGAAATACAACGGTCAATCAAATTCCAAATAATAATAATAAGTATTAAAATAATACTAATAATAATTATTGGGAGCTCTGAGTTTGTTTCTATGCAACCAGTCGGTCCCATCGAGGGATGGCGGGAGACAATGACACCGGAAATGTGTTCCAGACATCCGGTCTACTCCGTAGTTTGGTTTTCTTTGCGTTCACAGCAGAAAGTCCCGCCTCACAAAGATAGAAGGTTGGAAATGGAAGCAGGGTTTTCAATGCTTTATGGGCGATCTCAGAATATTCTTAATTCAGAACACTGCCACAGTTGTGGGTGCTTAATTTTTGGGGTAAAGGCTGGTAACCTGTCACGTGACCTACACCTGTCAAGGGATGCAGACAGACGCTTTCGTCTGTGAGTCAATCCGCACAAAATAACTCGACTCAGTCTTTTTTAAGTGCCAACATGGATGTCATCTCTTCTAAGTTTAGTTTTCTTCACTGATTAGTGTCACACACAAAAGTCAATTCCTGGATGTCTCCCATGTCTCTTTCTTACAGTCGGGTCTGTCACTGTCTCAACTGGGATTCAAGAAAAGGCTGGACAACGGGACACAAGCGCTTCCATTAATGAACACAAGCACAGATGTAAACACACAGTGACACCATCTGGAACCCACTCATCCCCCTCTATTCTGTTTGCCACGGGGCTCTTCCACTTAAATTATTCATCCATCTCAACATTAGAGGCTTTTTGCGACAAATTAATTTTTGTTTTTTGACGCTGCTCAGTGTGAATGAGCCTCTTTCGCTGTGTGAGTCTTTTAGTACAACAATTAAGACACTCATTGTTGACTGGCCAGTGTAATGATTCATAGACTACAAATAATGATGAACGTTTCATTTTGCTGCTTCAGATTCAGGGTTTTGGTATTGTATGTGACTTACACTTGCACACAGCTTACTGGCACAAAATAGAATACATCTATTGTTAACAACTTTACTTATTCATAAAATTGTTTGCTATGATAAAGGTCCATTGCAGATATTTTATTATCTTAATGAATAAAACAAAAACTAAGGGTCCCCCTTTTTGCTAAATATCAATAATATAAAAATATTAATGTACCTCTGGTGAGTGAACACGACCAAACTTCTTAATTAAACAATCAATAAAAGAGCTGAGCCTTTGAAAAGCCATTGAGGTCAAAGAGGAGCAACGCTACTGAGAAATAACAGTTCTGCACAATTCCTGCACAACCCTCCAAACAGTAATTTGAATTGAAACTCAACAGTCTGGTCAGTGTGCTGCCGTCTGCTCCAGCTGAAGGCCCACGTGGAATCTGTGGCATACAGAGGATGGAGTTGCAGAATAATCCAATTCAGCAGAATGGATCAAGAGTGAATTCTGAACTATTTGGCACATCACCAGGGGTTGGCAAGCTGACTGACGGCTGCTCTCAGGACATACTGGGCGTCTCTCACTGGTAAAATTCAGAGTGTGTATTTTCTGAATTCATCAAAAATGCTGTAGGCGGGATGGGAAGCCTTGGTGGGATGCAAGTGGACTGCCAGTTGACGATCAGCGTTGAAGGGAGTCTCGACCTGTAAGTGAATATATTAACAACATTGGCTGAATGTTTGCGGACGAATGTAAAACGATGGCTAAACTAATGTTTGTTGGAAAAATCAGTGTCTACCAAACTATTTACGGACATTTAATAAATATTCATTTACTTCTCCTTTGCTGACCCACTAATAAACTAAAAGAGATGTGACAATAACAGTCAAATGAAAGACAAGCTGACCTTAGCCCACTCATTTCTTTTGTAAATATTAAATTTTATGTCAACATTCTGACTAAAACATTTTTAAACCGGATGGATTTGTCTCTCTTTGAAATACCATTTTGCTGTTTTGAATAGATGAACCAAAGGTTGCCTTATTTTTAGTCTCACTTTATTTAACGATGATGTGAAAAGTAAAGGCTGTCCATAACATTCAGACAATAAAAGAAGAATGTTATTCAAATCCCCCACCCTCCCATAAACAACTAATGGCTCCAAAAATGTTCAGGTGTTCCAAGTGTGATACTTATTTTATACAACTTTTAATATCTATACCTCATCTGTACATAACATAGTTACAGATACTGTAAATTAAAAGTAAAAAAACAAAACAAACCCAAACAAACCAAAAACAAACAACTTCCAAGTGTCCTTGTGGCGCATTTGTGAAATATTTCCTATGTAAAAATGAGAATGTATGTAAAGATCTTTACATATACATATATATATATTTCTCTATTCTTTCTGTAATAAGAAAACAAGTTATTGCCCCTCTTGAAAGTGTTGCATTTAACATAGGGTTTGTTTACCATTTTGAACTCTTAACCGAACTTAACTCCATGTGATACCACATATCAAACTGACAAAACAGTAATAATATGGACCTGTGTTTTTTTTTTGTTTTTTTTACTAAATATATACGTCATATTGTTATATTTTTGGACATGTATGTTCGTGTTCTCCAGAAACCCTGATGATGACACATACAAAGATATAATTATATACGTATATGTCACTTTTTTCTTCAAACTACAAAGGTAAAAAGACCTGTGGCAAATACAAATCATCAGCATGATGCTATTCATAACAGGAAATTATGAGCCCTTGACCGACCACAATTGCATTTGAACAATTTGTCATCCATGTTGAAAAAACAAACTACATTAAATAATTTTTAAAAATCAGGGCACATAAAAACAAACAAACAAACAAATAAACAAAAAAACAGAACCATACCTGATGATCTGCATTTGGTATTTCAGGACATTTTAATTTGGTAAATGCCAGAGTGAGTATTCGAATTGATTGTTTGCTGCTACTTTCACTTTATTGCCCTCAGTGAATCACTGCTAAACCAGGTATCGATATGAACACGTTGAGTTTATCCACTGAGAATCTTGGCATTGACACGAGTATAAGCTGATCGGCAGGTTAAGAGAACTCAAATCTGTTACTTTGAAAAAAACCCAACATAAATCCAAATTGTGGGTGAGAGGATGAAATGACTATGGAGTGGATTTGTCACGACAGTTGCAAAAACAGAGGTAACTCTGTGAAGTATACATTTCATTTCATGCCATCTTGAGAAAGCCGAATACCAAATATTCCATACATGGACACCATCATCAGGGTATCAATAGTACACAATCACATATAATATAATATATAAAATGTGCAGTTGATTTTTCTTCCCCTGAAGGAAGAACCAACCCTCTGATAATGTCTCTTACTCTCTTGTCAAGTGACCGTGATTCTCCAGTTGGCAATGATGTGGGAAAAGCTGTGACTCGTTGAGGGTCTGTGCCTGGGGGGTTTCCCTCCCCTGCTGAGCAGGGGCAGGAAGTGGGTGGAGCTCTCACAGGAATTCACCCAGATATGTCCGACAGCGGGTGGATCTCTGCTTGCATCGCTTCCAACTCTGTATCCTTGACGTGCCTTTCAGCTACAAACTGATTGACAGTGTTTATGATCTCGGACGAAATCCGCTCCATCTGAAGAGGAACTTTCAACGTCATTTTCCCCCACACTGTCACATGCATTGAGGCATTGAATTTAAATAAATCTATGACATGTTGTACAATTTACAGATGGGTGGCCAGTGTGGTAGTTTGCTGAGTAAGCGCCATTTTCACGTCATTTTTTGTACTGTGGATCCTGCAGGCTACAATATAAGACAACAGGCACAGCTCTCAACAAATGCCTTAAAAACTAAAAACCAAGACACCAATGGTGAAACATATGCTCCAAACAAACTCAACCCAAGGCCTCCATGTAAAGTCCATTTGCTTCCCGGAGCGCCTGTTCATTCTTCTTTTCATACGAGACAGTTTTAAAAAAACAACAGATAAACAAACATAAATAACTAACTAAATAACAAAAGATGACACTGCGTTTGGACTGTTTCGCTCAGTCCACTCTTCTTTGACTGAGTTTGAACGGCACTACATCATCATAGCAACCAAAATACCTTCACTGTTGTTGAAGTGTGAAGTGATTTTCTTCATGACACTCTATATAAAAGAAGCCCTGTGTCTGTGCTTTATACTCTATCACTGTGACCAGCGGTGGGTGTCATTAGCGTCTTGGAACTGAAAGCTACAGCTGCTTGGGGCTTTTATCGCACAAGGCTTCCACGTGTTCATCATCCTTACTACCGCTCATGGAAATTCGGGTCGACCATTTCATTCTAGTTGTGAGACCTGGCAGACCTACATCCTTTCCAGCATCACTTCTTACATTGAAAGTCTTCTCGAAGAAACTTTTTTTGTCACGTTGACTCATGCCCTATCACCTGTGACGTGAACCCCATCACCCTTGCATGTGCTTGTTAGCTGTGAGGGCTCTATCAGGTGGGCAGTCATAACAGTCTACGGAGACCACTCTTAGGGGATCAATATGACCAGGCTTGCGAATGATGCCTTTCTTCGAAAAGCACCTGAATTCATAAGGTGCTCTCTTGCGTCTTTTATGTGAATGTCTGAATGTGTGCATTTCCCCGACACATAAATAACAACTATGGAACACTCTTGTGGCATTTGTTAGCTGAGATGCAGCCTCTGAGACCTCGTAAAAAGGCGTAGCCTCGATATTCGGTGTAACATGCTTTCTAAAGACGTATTGAGCAAGTTGAAAAAGATGAAAGGCCTACATAAAAGTCAATGTGAAATCTCTGATGAGACCAATGGTGCAAATTTAGCAAAGTGGAAAAAAAGAGTCATGTGCATCTTTGACCAAGTTAAAGGAAAGGGCCTTTGGTGTCTTCTCATGAACTGAGACTCATTAGCTTTGATGCATCTCACTTTGCTGCCCATAGTGAATTGATCACAAACCAGTTAAGATCTCCGTCTATTTCTCTGTAGGGTGTCGTGTTTTATAAGCTTTCATTTGTAATTTCATGATTACCTGCCCCCGCCTACAAGCTCCATATTTAGAGACCCTTTAAATGTCCATTCACAGCATGTACAAAGCTTACAGTACATCAAAGTCAGAAATTCTGATATTTACACAACTCCACGAGGATGGGACTGGGGCTGGAGTAAAATGGATGAGATCCTTTGTTCGGTTTTGTAAATTTAAAGTCTCCACAATGGTGTCCAGTCACTGTAGCAGTGAAACACTCAAATTAGATGACAAGCTCACATGTAGCAGTGAGCACATACATACAATAGGTAAGGAATGGAAACAAACAGCACCCTCTGAAGCAGATAAGGCTACACGTCAGGTCAGGGCTGGTCCACTGTTCTGCTGTCAGGGTGCCTCGCTTATTTGTGCATGTGTGGTGTATGTTTGTGTTTGTTTGACCGCGTTTGTTTGACCGCGCTATGTTATGCCTAGGCAAGAGGGGCAGATGAACAAGGAGACGTTGCTGTGAATCATGGGAGTTTGTAAGGGTTATCTAGTGCACACTCTGTCTCCTCTCACCCTTCCCTGACTGAGGGTGTCAGTTCTCATGAGAGTGCAGGGTGAAGAGGTACGAAGAGTGAACCGTGGCCCAGCTTTCTTCTCCCCCGTCCTCCTTGTTCGGAGACAAAATACGTACATACGCTGATGACATCAGTCTGTTTGTTATAGAAAAAAGAACCATATATGTCTCCTCTGCACAGAACCAGGTGGGGGGAGTGAATGAAGCTCACAGGCCGGATACCATTACCCGGTAGGACGGGGGCATGTGTCTGTGCCTTGGGCTGGAACCAGGGCTGCCGTTGGGGCTGGTGCAGCTCGCATCAACCCCTCCTATGGAAGGTAGGTATGCATGGTGCAGGATGGGCAGCTGCAAAGACAGCCGACGCTGTATGCTACAGGCAGAGAGGAGAAAAAACAATGTAAGAGGAAGATACAGAATGTAAGGCATTTTACTCAGGAATACTTCAGTATTATTTTTATTTTATTATTTATGTTCAATTAGTATCTTTTTTATTCTATTTTATGAATTTAAAAAAATCTCAATGTTAGGAAGTCATTTCACAGTTTTGTTCATTTTGACATTGAAGTTTTATGTGGAGTTTCCGTTTTTGTTTTGTTTTGTCTGTCATACATTTAATCAGTTACATGGTTAAGGATATAGAAAATACATGAAGGAGACTGGAAATTATTTTACATTTACTAAAGAAAATATTACAGTATTCCCTCGCTTCAGGATGCATGGCTTCACTACATTATGGATTTCTTAACAGTAGTCACATGATGCTATTGACCGACAGCATCCGTGTGTGCACTGCGTATTGACTCACGGTTCCTCTTGCGACTTTTCTTTAATACAAAATACATAATACAAAGTTCTCAGCATTTTTTTGTAATTGTTTTTCCTGCTTTTTTTTTTTTTTACTACGCTTCTTCACTTCTCCTCAGTGAAACCCTAATCCACCATGCCTCCGAGCTTTTGGGATCATCTGACAAAAAGAACATTTCATGCTTCTGCCTGCTCTGACAGTTAGCACCCTTCCTCGCCAGCGTTAGAGCCAGTGCCAGCCATTTGCAAAAAAATTACATAACCAAATGCCAGTTATGTAAAAAATTAAGAGGGGCAATGAAATTCAAGCACATTCAACAGTAGACTGAGAAAAATGTCTCAATTAGGTTAAATTTGAAACATTAATGGTCCTGAGGCCCAACAAGTTATTATGACCAGTGGTATTTGAGATGCAGACACATCCTTAGTGTCCTGTGAAGGATTTATTTTGGTATTTTTGATGCATTTTGTGTCACATATTACATATAACAGAGGCATTTGTCACCCTGAATTGTCTTAACACCCACCTTCCTCTACCTTTACTTTATTACCTTCTACATATTTGTCTATTCTTTACCTCCTCCATCTCTCATGTTGCCCCTTCATGTCTCTTCCCTCCATGTGATCAAACATTCATATGGCATGGGAATGGCTCCGAGTGTTCCTTTACTTCTGTTCTCCTCCCTGTCTATTTTCAGAGCTGCTTCCAATGTGAGCTGTAAATCACTGGTTACATAAGCCTCAGTGAGTCTCTACCTCTTTCTTTTCCTCCTCTTCATGATCTCTGACTCTCTTTCCTATCAAAACATCCATCCTTTTCAATCCATCTTTTTTCCTCTGCTGTCTAGTCCCTCTCCATCCATCTGTCCCTCTGTATTTTGCATTCTTCTCCTAGTTCTAGCTAAATGAGCATGAAAGAAAGAAAGAGGTCTCAATGATGCATAAGGTGCCCCGCCACTGATGAACCAGACGTCCCTCATTTTTACTGCCCTATGAATAGTAAATGCATTTGAAACATGAGTGTTTTGAGTCTCCGTCTTATTCCATAAGTTGGGACAACAAATCAGCTTCCTCTGTATCTATAATGTAATAAGTCTAAAATGGTTGAAGAAGACATGTGCATTCTATCTACACACACACACAGACAGAAACACACGCACGCACGCACACACGCACACACACACACCCACACATACATATACTGTATATAAATGCACACACAAATACACACAGTATTTGTGCATGTGTGTGTGTATACTGTGGATGTATATCTTCTTCTCCTTTCAGCTTTTCCCTTCAGGGGTCGCCACAGCAAATCAGTTGCCTCCATCTAACCCTGTCTTCTGCATCCTCTTCTCTCACACCAACTACCTTCATGTCCTCTTTCACTACATCCATAAACCTCCTCCTTGGTCTTCCTCTAGGCCTCCTGCCTGGCAGTTCAAAACTCAGCATCCTTCTACCAATATATTCACTATCTCTCCTCTGAACATGTTGAAACCATCTCAGTCTGGCCTCTGACTTTATCTCCAAAAACCCTAACATGTGCTGTCCCTCTGGTGTACTCATTCCTGATCCTATCCTTCCTGTCACTCCCAAAGAAAACCTCAGCATCTTAATCTCTGCTACATACAGCTGTCTCCTGGATGTATATATACGTGTGTATATATATATAGTATATCTACATACTGTATATATGTGTATACAGTGTGCCCTCGCGCATTCGTGCATCAATGCTCGCGACTTCACCTCATCACAGATTTTTGGCAGGCAGTCACGTGATACCGTACACGCATTCTATTGGCTGATGGCATCCGCCGAAAGTGCGTTCTGTGAGTCTCGGACTTCCGAGAAACACAAAAGTGCTTTCAACAGTCGATAAGAGTGTGGGGAAAGGTAATACAGATAGAAGGTGGTTTAATATCAGTATGGGGAGGGTTCATAAACGTTTATATTACCTTAAACAATAAGATAAATAGTTTGTCGCTACATCGCGGAGTTTGTTAATCGTGTGCGGTTTTAGAACGCATTAACCGCGAGGAACGAGGGCACACTTTGTGTATATATACAGTATATACTGTATATACACACACACACACACACACACACACACACACACACACACACACACACACACACACACACACACACACACACACACATATATATAAGGGCGGCACGGTGGCGCAGTGGTCAGCGCTGTCGCCTCACAACACGGCAGGTCCGGATTCGAGTCCTGCGCTGTGTGGAGTTCGCAAGCTCTCCCCGTGTCCGCGTGGGTTCTCTCCGGGTTCTCTGGCTTCCTCCCACCTCCAAAAGCATGCGCTTCAGGTTGACTGGCCGGTCCCAAATTGCCCGTAGGAGTGAGCGTGTGTGTGCGTGTATGTATGTCTTTGTATGTGGCTCCACGGTGCACTGGCATCGTGCCCGGAGTGTCCCCCGCCTCACGCCCTATGCCAGCTGGGATAGGCTCCAGCTCCCCATGACCCGGTACGGCGGATACAGCAGCGGTACATGAAAGTGAATGAATATATATATATATATATATATATATATATATATATATATATATATATATATATATATATACACATACATATACACACACACATGCGTGTGTGTGTGTGTGTGTGTCTGTGTAGGAGGAAAAAGTACAGCGCCAGTCTATGCTTTTCATAGGGCTCTGTTGCCAGAGCAACTGCCAGAGAGCTGCTGTAGTTGTGATACATGTGACGTGTAGTCTGATGACAAAACTGACAGAACAGAGAGGGGGGGGGTTGCAAGGGTAGAGTTGCTGAAGAAATGGGGCATCTCACTGTTCGGGTGAGTTGATGTCCTCCAGAGGACCTCTGTTTATTCTGGAAGGATCCATGGAACCCCAATGCGCCTGAGGCTTCTGCTCCAGGTGGTTCTTCAGTATCGACTTCTCCCCGTCTGTATTAGAAAAAATAATCATATAGTAATCATATAGTGATTTTGATC
Source organism: Antennarius striatus (assembly GCF_040054535.1). Lineage (NCBI taxonomy): Eukaryota > Metazoa > Chordata > Actinopteri > Lophiiformes > Antennariidae > Antennarius > Antennarius striatus. The sequence goes on along the minus strand of NC_090789.1, from coordinate 5,697,538 downwards.
ATTTTTGATAGAACAGGTCAAATATGCAGGTAGAAGAGGCAGATACTCAATGGCTAAGATGTGACTTCATCGGGGTTTTTAGACTATTGTTGGGATGCAAAACGTGAATCTGGATCTGTATTTGTCTTGGTATTAATTAATAGTATTAATGTTTATATTGATCATATATTGTGTGACATTTGACCATTTTTTTCTGTCGCTAAGCCCAAAGAATGTGATCTGACAATATGGCTATGATGTCTGCCAAATTTGACAGTTTGTTTTCTTGTTCTGTCATATTTTAATCAAATCTCATAATAATCGAACCACAAAGTAAAAAAAAAACATCAACCAAAAAAAAAAAAGACCCAACAGATTAAAACCAGTGGAGATTGGCAGCAAAGAGAAGGAAGGCATGAAAGTAAGGAACAGAGAGACAGAACAATTATCCCAAGAGAAAAACTGAGGAGATAAAAAAAAGGCATCCAAATATGATTTCTACATCCTCCAGATGTTGCAGGAGGAAGCAGATGATGAGGTTAAAATGAAAACGTGATGCAGTAAACAAGCGTTTCCAAAATTACACCTGGAGAGTAATGAAATGATTGTTTTTCTCTCACACAAAGTTTTCTTTCCAGATGTCCCAGATTTCCCAGCACATGCTGACCTGATTCACTGATTGCAGTTTTCTGTGCCCTGATTGGACATCCTAGCTTACTCTGAACTATTTTGGAGCAGACTAGTCCTCTTTACATGTTCAAAAAAGCCTAACCTTGTAGCTCTCACAGCTGTGATAAAAGCACAGACTCAGATATTTATACGCTCCATTGTAGATTCAGAATACGTTTTCATTCTGCGCAGGAAGTCTTGTGTAGGTGAGGGATTTTCAAATGTCCCAAACTGATCTGCAGATAATGATTTCCACAGGACTGGATATCCGTACAGACAGTCCTAATTACAAATTAATTTCTACTGTATGGTTTAATACAAACATTAACAGTCTTCTGATTTATCCTTTGTGTGCATTCCTGTGAAAAAGAGCATTTTCTAGTCGGTAACTCCACGTAAACCCGACAGCATCTAAAAAACGAGGAAGCTCATCGTACAAGTTCTCAGAGTCTCTGGTGGGACCGCCAGAGAAGAGGACTCTCTCCAAGTTATGTGTCGCCCATCTACTCCGTGGTGTGCTGGTCAAGAGCAGGACCACAGTTTTATTCCACAGAGATGCAGCACCGAGTTTCACAGGAAGTCCCTTTTGCCTGCGGCCATCAGCCTTCTCAGCTCAGAGTGGTCCCTTTTTCAACTTGTCAGCAGCCATCATTTATTTATAGGTGATGTTTTCGACTGTGCAATACTTCCTTTGCTGTACATGTTGTGTGGTAATTTAATTCGATGTTCTCGAGGTAAGTCCTGTACTGAATGAATAATATCAATTTCAATTACTGTAATTTGCTATTTATTTATTTACAGTCTTTCTAGCCATTGCACCAATGGGAGGAATACTTTTAAAGGAATACTTCAATACTTGCAGTGATGGTTTCAATTATGAAAAATTCTTGCAAGTGCACTTTGTATGAATTTGTACCTAAGGATAGATGTACGGTAATCAGTAGCAGTCCATGTTGTGTGAAGTTTGTGTCTGGATAATGATGTGACCTTTTATTGTGGTCAAATGACATTATAGTTCAAGTTCATTTCAGTTGTGTTGTCTAATTTTAAAAATCTTTAAAAGCCAACACATCTTTAGAAAACACTGACATTCTATCGTCTATGTCAGAATCAGTAAATTATGTATTTTTTTACCTTGTCTGCCACATCACCATTTGGGTTTCCCCTTCTGCCAAATCTAATTTGAAAATCTGAATGCTCATGTATTTAGATATTTTTCATTTATCTAGTTTCTTGTGATATCTTTAGATCGGGAGTAACTGCAGCCAGTAAGTCAGGAAATGCACACCTTGACTGTTAGTTGTCGGCGTTCTCCAGCACCGCCATGCACTGGTACATATTCATGAAGGTAGCCAAAGAGACTGAGAGAGGAAGAAGAGTGGTGGAGCAAGAGATAGAGAGAGAGAGAGAAAGAGAGAGAGAGTGGTGGAGTGTTGCTTCTCAGCCTTTGAGTGAGTGAGTGTAATAGCTGTTGACACTGCATTCTACTCTTATAACAGCCACTCATTCACGGCCCCCAATAGATTTAGACCAGATCTCTTATGAATGCTGATGATGATGATTATGACTGTCAAGCATGAACAGATTGAGGCAGGGAAAAGTTTATATGCTAGTAATCTTTAAAGGAGGCTTAATGACCTGTGATTTTATTTCCATAATGTGTGTCGGATTGGTCTTTGTGACAAGCACCTAATGTGCTGTCTCTCTTTGTCTGAGCTCGCTTCCTCAGAGCTCCTTCTCTCATCACAAGATTGCTATCGCAAACCCCTCAACAACCTTGAGACTAAATGTATTTCTCTCAGGATGAATGGAGTAATAGTTGAAATGGTTGAAAATACGAGAAATCAGGTACTTGCGTTTCTGCCTTTTCTCTCCCTTTAGCTTCTGCTAGATTTCTCCCACAGCTCACTAATAACCATCATTCCACTGTACCGACATACCAAAGCAACAGTTCTACAGGTCATTCATAAGGTTAGAATTAATAAAGTTAATTTTATGCAATATGGGAATTGAGATGATGATCTTGAAGTACGAAGTTAGGATATATTCTTTGGCCCACTGAAATTCTTTCAATCAAAATCCATTTACAACTTTTTGAGAAATTCTTAAGAAGTTGCATTTTCCTAATTAATTTGCATAATAAAATAACTTCGTATTTCAAAATAACTCCTCATAAGAAGGAAAGGGTCTGACATATGATCCTTTACTCAACAATGGTTTACTCATTGACTGTATTTGGAATCTGATACCAGTTTACAGAAAATGTCACACTTATCTTTTGGAATAGAATAAAATATATTTGAATACTTTTGTCTCGATGATCTAAAACAACCTGGACAGGATGTACAAAGATCTTCTGTAAAACAGATGTGTTTCTGAGTTCACACAATGTGAATGTCAGTTCACCAAAGAGAGGCTGATGTCAGCTGCCAGCTGCTGTCAGTTCTTTAGAGCATTGCCTCTGAACAAATGGAATATGTGAGGATATGCTTAAATCACTGCTTTAATTTTTTCGTGAACTTTGCGAACGGACAATCGACTACGAGTGCAGTCTGCAAATGTGGCAACGTCTGCAAAAACCCGACGGGTCTAAAGAGATTCTACAGAGATTCTGCTGATGGAAAGGTTTCTTCAGCAGATGTGGAGGTCAAAATGGGAAGGAAGTGGCGTGCCCAGGATGCAGTAGAGCGGGCAGAGGCAAGGCTGTGTCATAGCACCCTAGTTGGGACCGTGGCCACAGGTCGGGCTGGACTGGGCAGCAACCCGAAGCCTTGCTACAGCAGAGCCACGGGAAAGGAGAGGCAAAGGCTCATTCAGGATGAGGTTCGTGCTGAAGTGGAGGAGGTTCGCCTCAGCAAAGCAGTGGGCATGAGCAAGCAGGGGGCCTGGACCAAGTGGGAGCACATAGCTAACCGCAAGATCACCTGGACCGAACTTTGGAAGGCAGAGCCATCCCACTTAAAGTTCTTGGTCCAGTCAGTTTATAATGTCCTCCCAAGCCATGCTAACCTGTTCACCTGGGGACTGACTGAGGCACCCGTGTGCCAGCTCTGCCAGAAAAAAGGATCATTGGAGCACATCCTCAGCTGTTGTCCAAAGGCCTTGGGAAAAAGCAGGTATCGTTGGCACCACGACCAGGTCCTACGGGCAATAGCAGATGCCATCTGCACTGGCATTAACACCAGTAGGCGGCAACACCCAACCAGGAGTACAATTGCCTTTGTCCGAGCAGGGGAGAAACCTCAACCCTCCAAGAAGATCCAAGGAGGGCTGCTCACAACACCAAGGAACTGGCAGCTCCTCGTTGACCCAGGGAAGCAGTTGCGATTTCCAGACATCATTGCAACTACGACCCCCCGGCCAGACATGGTGCTGTGGCCTGGAGCCAGCAAGCAGGTGGTGCTCCTGGAGCTAACGGTTCCCTGGGAGGACAGATTGGAGGAAGCTCAGGAGAGGAAGCGAGCAAAGTATTCCGATCTTGTGGCAGAGTGCCAGAGGAATGGGTGGAAGGCCCACTGCGAGTCTATTGAGGTGGGCTGCAGGGGTTTTGCAGGCAAGTCCTTACATCGGGTCCTAGGGCTCCTTGGGATTTGTGGACTGCACAGGCGAAGAGCCATTAAAAACATCTTGGAATCATCGGAGAAGGCTTCACATTGGCTGTGGTTGAGGAAGGGGGATGCGTGGCGTAGTGGGCTACCTGGACGCAAGTCGGGGGACTGATCACCCCCGGCTGGGTTGCCCGGAGGAGGGTGTCTGATTCAGACCCGAAACACCCTATGAGGCAGGGAGAATCACTGATGATGTGTCCAGGTTGCACCAAGAGGTGTATAATAGAACTCAGTCACTCTGAAACAGGAGCTGTCAGCTTCTCATCCACTTCTCCCTGATAGAAAAACTGTATGCATCCTCCCAGGCTCAGTTTTTCCACTGATAAGAAATATTTATCCCCTCTTTCTCAATAAGCATTTAAAGTATGTGTGATTGTGTGTTTGCATAGGCTGATTTATAATGTTTTAAATTTTAGACTGCCACGTCTTGAGGTTTTGCTATTTTAAAGGGTGACGTGACTGAAGCAAGTTTGAGCAAAGCTGACTTCAGCTGTCTGTTAAAATATTTAAAATCCATTTAAAATCGCATGACTAACAAAATGTGATTTTGTTCTCTGGATGATATTCCTTTAAAGCATAAATAAAAGAAGGTCAAAAACCTAACAGATGGCAGCTCATTTAACAGTTGTCTATTTCTTCTTATTCCTCGCCTTCTTTAAAGAGATAGTGTTGAGCTGCTCTATCAAGCATTTTTTATTGCTCATGCATCCTCGCTGGTGTGTCGTCACGCAGTACCAACGCCCCATTTCATGTTGTTTCAAGGCCAGGTGATATTTGGGATGCAGAGGATGAGAAGCAGTGAAGAAGGAGGAACAGGAAGAAGCAGACGACAAACTGCCACACAAACAGGAGGGATTGCTCTCATTGCTTCGAGAGCATTTTCTCTAATTGCCATCAGTCCATTGTGTAACTATGAACCATCACAGATGATGAACTACTCGCACAATTCCAAACACAATCAGGTCCCAAACCACAGAGCGAGAGCAGCTGTTTTAGACTTTTACCTTCCAAAGTCGGACAGCTCTATTAAATCCTCTTGAGAATGGCTTTTGGGCTATCTCCTGCATCAGACATGCTGAATCTGGCTGCTGTACATCACGACTAATGCAGAGCCAAAAAATTGCTGCGGTGTAACCATTCATTGATTCAATTTGAGGAACCTGCCTCCATCAAGCCTCCGTAATGTTTGGAATTCAAGCCACTTTGCTTTAAACAGGACCCAGAAGGATAAACCGACATAGGATCTCTCTGCTGGAAAAGACTGATAAAACACGTGTCAGCATGTTTTACAACTGATAGTTTTTTTCTTTTTGTCTCACTCGGTGATGGTTCCTCTTAACTGCCTCTTGTTTAATCCTCTCTCTCGACTGTTTTCTCTAAAACTAAATAATTACATTTAAAATCAAGTGTGGATGCACTTCATCACATTTATTGTTAAGCAGATTATAAAAGCGACTGCAGAATGTGTGAAACCTGCTCAGCAGCAGGGGAAAGCAGGTGGTTAATCCCATGACTGGTTCTGGGATATGTCACAGACTGACTGCCGTCCCATCTCCACCTTGCAGCTTAAAATAAAATGTCAAGATATTCCTTCAGGCTGCATTAAAATCCTTTGCTAATGCTACTAACTCTCCAGGTTTTGAGTGCCTCATTTGGGTGGAGTCACAAAACTGTGATCGATGGAATGGCAAAGGGGTATAAACCAAGAAAACCAGGGGCCTTACCTTTTCCGTCTGTGAAGTTGCGTATGCTGAGGATGTTGTTGGCATCCGGGTAATGATTCTGTTTGATGTAGGGAGTCTTTTCCGGGGTGTCTTGTAGCTGCATGGTAACTTCCTCCAGCTCTTTGTCCAACTTTTTAAAATACAAAAGGTGAGATTTATTTATTTACTTATTTTTCAAACAGCCAAGCTCATGTAGGCTAAAAGATTGTTCGACAAACGATAGAACCTGCTGCATCCACGTCTTCACAAGAAGAGAATAAGAAGAACTGAATACATAGATTGCCCTCAAAGAGTGTGTGAATATATCTTCATTTGCAATAATCATCAACAGAAGAAAGGATGACTTCAGAAATACTGATTAATGGAGTAATCAAAGCAGTGATTCATGGGAAGTGAAGGTGCCATCTCACCTCTGTTATCCTCATGCGGAGACGGTGATTGTCAGTTTGAAGCCCGTCCAGTCGTGACGTGTTGGCCTGGTTGACACTAGTTACAGAGGTGGAGGTCTTGGAGTCTTCCTTCTTCTGGTTCTGGGTGAACTTTAACCTCCGATTCTGGGTGGCTGCATCTGGGTTGGTTCTCATCGTGATGAACTGGAGGAAGGGTTGGGGTGTTAGCTACAGCTGCACACAGGCTAAATAAACCAAACTAAACTGTTCATACTGCAGTTTCCAGGGCTTAATTGAGTTTTCTTGTGTGAAACTGACCTTTGGAACAAAGACTAGACAGAGTGTGATGGTGCTGCAGAAGATGATCACCAGCGCCACGATGCAGAACTGCACATTGGGCTGGTCTCGTGTCAGAAAAGACACGGCTGCGCCAATGATGCACATGATGCCCACATTGTAAACGCTCATCCCAATGTATTTGCTGTCGTTGAGAGCAGGAATGCTGACGTTCCTGGTCTCCCAGGCCAGGAAACATCCAAACAACTGTCATTGTGAAGAGAAGAGGGTTGAAGGTGATGGATTAGAGAAATATTTACATATTTTGTTCAGAAAAACTGAAGAAAATGATTAAATTACAGAATGTGTGAACATGTCTGACTTCAGATGTTTCCAAAATAAAGCAGCACTTATTAACTTTGAATGATGTTGGGTAAAATTTATTGTTATTCATAAATACTAATGGTGTGCTGGATGCAAGTCAACATTTCATTCTGCTTTAAGAAACTCTAAAAAATTTTTAGAAAATGACTTTGTTGCATGATAAATCATTAATGAAGGGGAAACATAATCTAAACACACCCTTCTAGAGCAGCCTTAGGTTTCATGCATATTTACATACATGTTTATTTAGTGTAAGCTGTTTGTTTGGTGGAGTTGCAGCAGCGGTCTCCTGAATAATTCACTGTGTGCTGTGAAAGTGGCCTGCCTGCTTCTTCTAGGGTCTAAGTGAGATTTAATGGAGTGACAAGTAGCCAAATTAAAAGAGCAGCCAACAAGGATTAGTGCACCTCAGGTATGTAAAAATGTATGTGAATGTGAGGTCACCGTAATGTGTGTGTGTGTGTGTGTGTGTGTGTGTGTGTGTGTGTGTGTGTGTGTGCGCGCTGTCCGCCCAGTTGTGTGGCGCAAGCTCTTCCCACCGCTCCTCTTCTATATTTCTGTCTTAATCTTTTCTTACTTCCTCCATCTCTTAATCTTTGACATGTTTCTCTTGCGTTTTTCAGCTCTGCATCATCTCAATCTTTTTAAGATGATTTACTGCTCATCCCGTCTCCTCGGTTTCATTGTAAATGTGAGGTCTGCATAATTAATGGTTGCTCCTACTTCCCATAGGAGATGGTCTTTTCTATTTATTTATTTTTTTTGCATTAAATTAGTAAAGGTAAATCAGGCCATGGGTTAACCTGGTCATGAATTGCTCTTCCACTATCTTTGAGATATTCTCTTACTTGTATATTTAGGTTACCATCATGCTGAAATATTCCTTTACCTAGATTCGGGAGTTCATGCAGCGTCGCAGAAGAGGACCAATTGCTGAGGCCATGTCAGAGAAAGCTTGGATTAATAACGGCCCATGTGTACTATTTGGAAATTTCTGTTGGGTAACGCCCACCGTTGGTATCTGTCATAGCCTCTACTAGCTTATGACGTTTTCCCAACTGTCTTCATGTCACATCACTACGTCCCCTGTTATTTTGGGAACCTGCCACTCTTGCAGTCATTCCCTTCACCTGGTTGTCCCCGCATGTCTCCTCACCAGCAGCCAAATCCATCACAGTCTATATATTTATTCAGGCTCCACTTCATTCATTCTCTTCCAGGGTATCTATGGTGTTTTGCCCACCTCTCCATTGAGTATTCTGTTCTGCCTGTTTGGATCTTTGTTTGATTATACCCAGATGTCTAACTCCTTTGCCTGCTGGCAATCTGATAAGTTTAACTGTTAGCCTGATTTCCTGGCTTTTGACCCATGAGTGCATCATCCAGAATGATAGAATGACCTGTATAATGCATTTCTTATTTTGATCTACTTGGGTTCATTCTGAAAATTATCAATGGCTTTTAATCAAATTTTCTGCAGATCCAGCATGTCTCCTTATCCCTCACAGGCCCATAATCCCAAGTTTAAAATTTCCTGCCTGCTCAAGGTGTTCATCAGGGAGACAGGTGAAAAAAGCTGCACCTGCACCTCTCCAGCCAGGAGAGGGCACCGTTCTCCTGTTTTAGGGAAGCTCCATTAAGGATTTGTTTAGAAAAATAAAAAGGTGTGCCACAGGGAGATAGAAGTAGAGTAACAAAATGTATAAAGAGGAAGCTTTAGAGGAAAAAATGTGGAAGCTGAGCTGCCTTTTCAGAGGTTTGGTGCTCTCTGAGCGCTATCAGGTTTAGCAACAATAATATGAAAGGAATGTCATTAAGTCTTAATGCACATTTATGAGGCTGTTAAAATTCACGGAAGTGCATTCGCATATTGATATTACAACATTTGAGTGAACGTAGAGAGTGAGCAATGAAGTTCTGTAATCTTCACTCTCACCATCAGCAGTCCTTTGTAAGCGTAGACGATGCCCAGCCAAATGGTCATGTGTGTGTTCTCACAGTGCTCCAAGAATGGACGAATGGCTATATCTCTGCCTTGGGGGTCGGCCTGCAGACAACACAATCAAAAGAAGAGAATTAGAGACACTAACCCTTCAGAACAGACTTCAGCTGTTTTGGAAAAACAAATAGGATGGATAAACAAACTGCAGTTGCAAAAAAACCCCAAAACAAACCCAAAACACTGTCTAGACTATTTGAGGAATAACATAATGAGCTAGAACACATGAATTGGTGTTTCAGTATTTCTGCAGAAACGTAAAAAGCAAGGTCAAAGCCACAAGTGACACTCATAGCCCATAGTATGGGGTAGAACAAACCATGTCAAGGTTTCATGATACAGGTATCCAGCTCCAAAGTCTAACAGAGTTATGAAATGCTTAAACGGGTGGATTACATATGGAACATTAAATGGGAACACAAATCTTTAAACTTTGACGTAGCACAAAGGAAGTTCCAAACATGCACCAACTTTGAAACAGACTTAAAAGATGACCATAAACCAGCTGAGAAGAAACAGCTTCCATACTAGTTCTAAGTCTTTGCAGGTGTTCTAATTTTACAGTCAGTAACAAAAGCGATACAAATTGTCCGTGTTAATTAGAATGACGGGTGTCAGTGATCAAATATCCAGGTGTGTAATCAAACTGTTTCCCATTAAAGCCACTGGGCTTCTCCAAAGTCGGCTGAAGTTAAATTAATCCATGCTTTGGATGCTAATGGGCACCGCTAATGAAGCGTATTCATTAATGTGATTTACATATTCTTCTTTATTTCTTGTTCCTCTCTCTCCATCCCCTCATCCCTTACTCTTCATCTCTCCAGCTTTCTTTTCATATTCACTTGTCTTCAGCTGCAGTTCGTGATACAGTTGACTTACAGGCCAAATTAGCACCTGAGGTGGATATTAATACTCTAAAACATGTCATATCTCTTTTAGTAGGAGTAATCGTTTGTCCTGGATGAATTCATCTGAGGGTACACCAATATATCAACTCTGAGACACCTGGGGCAAGGCTGGGCATAATGCCACGCTGCTCTCCAGGTCTCTCTGCTTGTCTCTTCAGGCTTATTTACAAGGACATGTCTAATGGCTTCAGCAGATGGTGCGTGTGTAGGTGTGAACAGGCATCTGCATTATACCGTTTAATTTGTTCATAGGCAAAATTCCAAATAAGGACAAGTGAAAAGCCTGAAATGTTCCATCCTCCATCCTCATATGTGCTGTTCTGAGTTAGTACTTTGTTTAATGTGAATATCCTCATCATTCATAAATACACACCTACACATACACATCCCTCTAGGTGCTGCAAAATACCCTTTCCACTCATCATTTCAACCTCCATATTCTCCATTCAGTCTCTATTAACATAATTTGGAGCTATTCATGAATTTGTCTATGACCTTCATGGATTTAAACTGGAGGTTCTCTATATTGTGCTCACTAAAAATATTAAATTGATCCTTAAAGAGGAAAACTGATACAACCAACAGAGATGAGAAATGGGCAGGGACTGTATAATTTGTGGATGCCCTTTAAGGGTATTTAAGTGCAATTTACAGCTGCAATCCCACAAATTTTCCAGTTGGAACCCCCCCCCCTTATAACTCAGATCTAGTCTACCTTTCCACTGTCTCCCAAAGGTCTTCATAACCTCCAATGTCTCAGAAGACAGAAGCAATAAGGAGAGAGGCTTGCCTCAGATGGCTGTGAGTTCACACACTGTGGCAAAGCCCAGTCGTAACCCCTTCTGAGATTTCCTGTGGCTTTTGTCACTCATGTCTGTGAATATTCTAGAATTAGATCTTGTATATTTGTGCAGCGTATGTGAAGAAATGGAACCACAGTGAGTTGACACAATGGAGAAAAGGGAACCTCAAACTTTTCTTTTCCTGCATAACTTTAAAAAAAAACCACTGAGGAAGAAATCAGAGTCATATATGCATGTCATGCATATTTTTCAGACATAATACGTTTTGTCTGAGCTGAAGGCCACATTCATATAAATGGCTATAAAATATACACAGACAGAAATCAAATGAATGCTATATTTTACTGAACTGGAACATATTCTCTCCTCAATTATCCTCCCTTGCAACATTTTAGATTGGTGAGCAGATCCGTCTAATCTCTCTCTTAGATCAGTTGCCACTCTATTTTGTGCACTGTTGGATTTTATTATCATGTGTACAGTATATGTGTTTCTGCCTCATTTATTCAGATGTTTTCCTTTGACTCTACATCCTTTGTGCCATTTATACTCAGAGCAAAGATCTAAAAGAACAGCGAGGGGTTAGACATCACCTTGTTTTTAATTAGTCGAGCACTTTTCATTCTAGCTGTAAATGTACATCAGCATAACATCAATTTAATTGCATATTTGTGTTTGTGTCCAAGAACCCTACCATGGAGTCAGAGAGCCTTGGCTTTTTGTTTCTGCACAGCTTTTATCTACATCATCGACATCTTAGTCATTCATGTATATTTCTGTTTTCTTTCCGCCGAACAACATCTTGTTCAAACAACGATTCTCCAAAAAGTCACACTTGTTGCAAATCATTTAGTCCATTCAATAGGAAAGACATGTTCTGCATCGTTGCTCTTTGCATAGTAGCAGCTCTGAGCAAACTTGTGTCACTAACAACAAAACGATAAGACAAAATGAGATATAATGCTCATTAAGCTTGGGTCTCTATCGCAGCAGAACACACTGCAGCTCCCGCCTTCTGGGAGGTGGGGGGAAGCTGTCTGGGGAGTTGCCAGGCAACAAGGCTGCAAGGTGGCAGGTGGCCTCAAAGCGGTGGTGATGGCAGTAAAAGCACCGGTTCACTGTCATTTTTCACAGCATTAGTCCTCTAAAGGGATCACCGTGGGAGGGCTGATGTAGGAACAGTACCAGCAGATTGTCAATGAAGAGATGGTGGCTAGATGAGGTGATGAAGGGAGCGATGAGAGGAAGAAAGTAAGACAACGGAAGGTGTGATGGAGAGAAGTCAAAGTGAGAGAAATATGATTGGGAAAGCAGCTTGAGATAAGATAGAGGTAAGACAAGAAGACTGCCAGTCAAACAGGGAAGAATGACTTAAGAGTGAAGAGGAAAAAAATTCTCATAGAAAGAGATAATTGGGAGATGACGGTGGGTGACAGCCGAGTCAGTAAGAGCGATAGAAAGGCGAGAAGATGAAGGTAAAGATTAAGGATGACATGACTGAAAAAAACCATGCAGTCTTGCACAGGTGGAAAGTCCTCATTTTCAAATGTTTGAATTTGACTCTTTCTAGTTTTGACCCTTTGGTACCATAACAAAGCCTGAGGAAAAAACGCAGTTCAGCAATTGACTTCTGGGCTTCTTGTTACTACGCAACGATGATGGGTTATTATGCAAAAATAGAATTAACCATGAATGTGTTGAAGGGAATTTGAAGACTCTTTGAGCATTTTTATATTATACTGAATTAATTAAAAAAGCAGGGGCTGCTTGGAAACACAAGCAAAACATTCCAAAACTAAGATACACTATACAACATGTTTTGGAAAGCTAGAGCAATAGGATTTTGAGGTAAGTAGGTATTTCTTTAAGAATAGTCGATCATCTTCCATGACATAAAATCATGACATAAAATAGCCGTATTCATGCCATTCTACAAGCACACACACCTAATGTGACTGAACTGCATGTGTGTGTTAGTTCCGTTTGTGTGTCTAGAGCTGCTGTGTGGCAAACACTGACAAAAACACTCTGTCACGCAAAGTGGCAGCACAGAAGAGATTCCACAAAGGTGAAAGCGGAGACAAATTCAGGTGTTCCAACGTGCAGCTTTAGATTTCATGGCGATATAACACAAAAAAACAAAACAAACAAAAAAACCCCAAACCCCTTCTGTGGAGGTAGTCTGTGCATGTCCCACTGGGTGGAAACTTCACGGTAAATCGCTCCACACTGGAGAGATTTATTTTATTTCTATAACTTGAAGCACCTTGGTGTACCCCCAGAAGAGCTGGAGGCTTGACTTTCTCTGCCAAGACCGCTGCCACCACAACCCGCAGCCAGATAAGCAACATGGATGTGTAGATAGAGAAAAATACTGCTATCAATAACAATAGAACAATGAAAACAGTGTAGAAAAATGGAATATTAGAGACCCTGAAAAAGATATTTTTATACTTAAAAGGAAAATTGTAAATGAATGTAGTTGTAAATATTGTTTTAATATATGTATATCTATACCAAAACTATTTAAAAGAAGCTCGACGTTAGCCCAGGAGTGCCATGTATACTGTACTACAGTTAGTGTCATTTTTGGTTTATAGACTCCGGGACTTGTGAGAAAGTGGGAGAATCTACTGGAAGTATTTAGCATATTGAGACATGATGGAATCATGGAGGTATTTAAAGAATGAATGAGAGGATGAAGAAAAGCCAGGATGAGAGTTTTAGAGAGTTGCAGGAGGAACAAAGCATCCAAAATCCAAAGCACAGAGGGCCAAGAGATGGGAAGATGAAAGACATCCTGGTGTTACAGAAATTTGTAAAAAAAAAAAGTTATTTGAAAAGCAGCAACCTATTATTTTTTCACAGGGGTACTATGGAATTCTGAACAGCAGTAATGCCCTTTAGACAAGCAGATAGGAGACATGCACAGTGGGTGATTACCTCGGTCGGTTTGACAGGGAACTTGACACCAGTGATCCCAAAAAGGAGTTCATACACATTAAGCTAATATGTTGTTTTGGATGATTACCAAAACATTTCTGCACATCTATCTAGTACCCAGATGGAAATCATAGCCTAAATAAGAGCACTTATATGTGACTTATGTTAACCCAATCATTCAAATTCATAGTTTTTACCAAAAATTACGCATGCTGTTGACTTGAACTGGCTCCATAATTTCTATAATTATCATATTTCAAGAATATGTGTTGCCTTTGTAAAGATTCTCATGGCTCTGGTAACTCTTGGCCTTTATTCCACGGGTGGTGGGACTCAAACAGTCACTGCATTCTGTATGTTTACGTTGTTGGTGAACCGTCCAAAAAGGACAGCCTGTCTTCTGTAGACATCTTTACCTGACGCTGCTGCTATGTTTGGAGAGAGTAATTTTGTGAAATTTTCAGATGGAAGTACTCATGAAAAGTATAGTAGATAGATAGATAGATAGATAGATAGATAGATAGATAGATAGATAGATAGATAGATAGATAGATAGATAGATAGATAGATAGATAGATAGATAGATAGATAGATAGATAGATAGATAGATAGATAGATAGATAGATAGATACTTTAATAATCCCAGAGGAAATTGCACATATCCACTGCTCAGCCAAACACCAGGAAAAAACTACAACAAAACAGGACATACCACAAGACATACACTAACTCACAGACACATGTAGCATTAACAGTACATATACTAAAAAACTAAAATATAAACAGTATAAAATTAAAATATAAACAGTATAAAATTAAATTAAATTAAATCCAAATCCATTTGACCGCGTGCTGACCTTGACACCTCCCCCCCGCTCCTCCTGAGAGAGTCGTTGTACCCCCTGATGGCACGGGGCACAAAGGAGGACCTCAGCCTCTCTGTGGAGGTGCTGTGTGACAGCAGTCTATCGCAGTGTGTCTGTAGTGACACCAAATAATACCATTGGTTTCTTCAGGTAATGTTACTGAGCATAGGTTTAGCTTCTTTTCATGTCTTTGAACAAATGCACGACAGGGTGCAGCCATACACCAATTACTGATTCTCCTACCTGGAGTGTGAGACTGTACAGTTATTTTTGCTCTGGTCAATTCCATTGATGCATTCACTCCGACTTTTTTGGAGTTTTTGCCTTAGCTCAGGATGTATAGTACTTCCTTATAGTAGACTTCTCAACCACATAAAATACAAATGTTTGGGGTTCTCAAAATGTTTTTTGGAGGAAAGGAAGATTCCAACTAATTGCTCATATTAACATTTTGTGCACAACAACAGAATAAATCCCTTTAAAACTTCCATGAGGGTATTATAAAATGCACTGACAACATAAAGGGCGGCAGTGGCTCAGTGGTAAAGCAGGCGGTAGAGCAGGTCGTCCTATGATTTAAGATCGGCGGTTCGATTCCCACTCCCGCCCCCCGAAAAAAAATACCCGGAGGTGAGCTGACAGTGGGAGGCGTCAACTCATCTCCGGAGCACTGCCGAGGCACCCTTGAGCAAGGTGCCGTCCCCTTTACAAATTGCTCATTTGAGGCGCACCAAGAAGGAGCTGCCTGCCACTCTACCTCCCCTGCATGCCTACAGGCCCCCTTGTGTGTGTGTGTGATACAGGGGCCTGTACTCACAAACATATATGTATGCATGCGTTTGTAATCAGTAGCTAGAGTGTGCCTTCTTAATTTCCCTTCGGGGATCAAACCAGTATATAAAATAAAAAAAAATAAAAAATACACACGCATACACACCGAGGTAAAATTGTTTCCTGAGAACAGGAGAAAAAGAAAAAAAAGTTTCTATTTGAGAACAGGGAAGTTTTCTTGTCTTTCATTGGTGGACCTTGCCACCAGCAGCATCACCACAAGGTTCTCAAAGATAAAATATTTTTACAACCTGTGTGGGGTTTTTTCCTCCAAAGAAGAAATAAGATTGGGGATTAACTGTGGAATGCTTGAGAATTTGTACCTAAATCCTGAAAAAAGAAGGCTGCTTTTTTTCTTTTCTTTTTGCTGGAGCCCTTCAGTGTCTAGAACCACTAAGGAAAATTTCACATCTTTGGTTATGTGACCCTTAGAGCCCACATTGTGGTCAAGTGAGCGTAATGTTCGCCGTTAGTGTGGGTAAGTCAACGCAACACCGGATCTCAACAGGTTGTCAAAGACAACTATGGGAGACCCTCAGGTGAGACGTGCCTCTCTTCATAAACAAAGAAGTTCAGTTACCTTGTTTAAAAAAGCCGGTTACTCTGACCTGGATTAGTGAAAATCCTCACAGACATACGGCACATACGTGAGACTCACAAAGCCTTGTTGAACAGCTTTACCATGGAAAAAAGATATGAGTGGAGGAAATGAACGAAGCACCACGGTGAGAGAGAGTGTTGGAAGAAGCGTAGTAGGTGGGTGTTAGAAAATGAGCAGAGAAAGAGAGAGAGAGAGAGGGGATGGAGGATGGTGTGCCCCCGGTCCAGGCTGACCTACATGCAGAGGGGCCATGGTGGCAGGGCAGCAAGATGCCGCTGGCACTACAAGCCATGTGGATCTTAGCCATCCCACTTCACAGTCTATGTGTGTGTATGTGTGTGTGTGTGTGTGTGTGTGTGTTTTAAATTGTCTAACCATACAAGTGTGTATGTACGTGTGTGACTACGTGAGAGAGCCTGTGTGTGTGTTTTACTGTCCTAGTCACACCGGATGGGTGAAGAGGGTATTCCACTCCAGTGGATCCTCACAGATATTATTCTGGCTGATTTAAGAGAGAGAGAACAAGGTAAAGGCAGGGTGAGTGGAGGAAAAAAACAATGGAGATAAAAGAAAGGAGTTGATGCCAGATCTGTACACACACACATACACACACACACACATACACACGCACATGCACACACACACGTGTGCACACACATGCGCGCGCGCGCACACACACACACACACACACACACACACACACACACACACACACACACACACACACACACACACACACATTTTCATTAGACTATAGAATTCAGATCTCAACATACATCCCTCTTAAGAGTATCCTCCTCTTCATCTGTCCCTCTAATAGTGATAAAATCATCCCTTTACTTGATTTTGGCTACACTTTAATATTCCTGCTCTCTTTCCATGCATGCCTGTGATCCCTTATAATCTTTCCGATAGAACCAGGGCCTAATGACCATACAACCACCACTGGGCCAAATTGAAAGATTCAATGACAAAAGTATGAAAACAAATTATTTCTTTTCTGTTTCGTTACTCATCTCTCGGCACGAAAGCGACACAAGAATGTTTTTGTTCAGAAAACCTACTAACCTGTCACTGCACAAAAACTGGAAACAATTCTGGGCTTCATGCAGGGAAACTGACACCTGGTACAGTTTTCTCATTTTCCTCACTGATGTTTGCCTGTGACCACAGGAGTCCTTGTTTCCTCTCCCATTTCTTGTAACGATTGCTGAACATGCTTTAGTCCGCATCGTTCTTGATGTGTCAGCATATTTTGTCAAGCCCGACATTTACCTGAGAATTAGATTTTAGCTCCTCTGCTGGCATCCACCGGGTGCGAAGTGAACACACCATGAATCGACTATTAAAAACTGCCAGGTGCTTCAGATAGTGCGGCCTGACAATATTGTCTGCAGCAATGGTGACCAAGTGCCAACAGAAAGTCAAATGTTCCACATTATAACATGAAAAATATTCTGATCACCCTTCTAATAACTTCCCTTAAAGTTACATGTAGGTTGTGATGTTGACAGTAATTCAAATGCAATTTAAATGTAAATTTAAATGTATGTCCTTTAGTGATCTTGAATGCAAATGAAGCCTGAATTTCTGCTCTGTTATTTTGCAGTTTTGTAGTTAATTGTTCGACAAAACCTTCAAATTTGGTTGAACAGTTTCCATCAAAACTTCAAATCAAGACACAAAAAAATAGAACAGAAGTTCTGTATACAAAAGCACTTAAATGCGTATGTTTAAATTAAGACTGCAAACAAAAACCGACGTGCCGCACAAGTAGGTACATGTTCTAATACATACAGACTACATGAGTTATTTGCTCTCACAAACACACACACAAACATAAAAAAAACTTAAATCATAATGAATTGCGGACACAGCAAGATCAACACACACACAGACACACACACACACACACACATACACACACATACAATGGTACAGATCCCCAAGCTCCAGCAGGGAACTGCCTTAAGTGATTTATTAAGAGCTAAACGCGTCATTAGCGTAACTGGCTAACCCTGAACGTTGGGCTCATTAGCATATGCAAATGCAGCGTGCAGCCTGGCAGTCTAGTAGATTAGGAGCTAAGTCTTTCTTTATCATAGGATCCAACTGCTTTTAAGGCTGCTATCCTTTAACATAACTCCATGTCACAGCACTCAGTTTCATCAACGCTTCCATCTGCACTTTGCGTAGCTTAGGGCAACATATTGGGTGTAACTGCCTTCCTGTATGTCATTGTTGCCACAATTGGCGAGGAGTTAGGTACACCATCATAGATGAATGTACACGGCTGGGAGGATTACGTGTATTTCTGGGAGGCGGTATAATGTTAGCAGTGGGAATACTGTTAATTAGATGTAAAGAAGGTGGGTTTCTTTGGAGGTATCGTGGCGCATCACTGCAGAGGTGGTGAAAACTTCCTCCCCTGGATTTGTGCACAGCCCTGGATGCTTTAAGAGTTAATCCAGGTCTCTGAAGGAATGTCGCAGATGATTAAGCTTGATGGAAAAGTGTGCTTACTTGCACTATTTTAAAGATGCTCAAAACATACAGACTTCACCCACTGTTTTTATTTTTGCTCAGTTGCCAAGGCAGAAGCTCAGGCTCCCACAATATTTTTTTTTAAACTTTAATGGATAAAGTTTCCACATTGTGATAATCTCTCTAATCTTATTTTATCTTTGAAGCTGAGTAATATAATACCGTTAATCAATGGTGCTTGAAAATTATTTAGCTGCAGCAGGTGATCACAATCACATCTTTTTGGAATACAGTAATTCTTTTTCTGTTTGAATTGGCAGCTTCTTTATTTTCAGTGATTTTAAAGAAGAAACAAAATACCAACTTTCATGTTCACTATAAAAAAAAGAAGCGAAAAGTTCGTCCAGAAATCATGGAAATCAGGAGATAAAGGAAAATTAAACCATTCAATCCACACCAACACACACCTTTCAACAGCTGGGCGTCATTCTTATCTGAAGGGTCATAATCAGGATTTGTAGCTGTAAAGACGCCCATAAATCCTGGTTGACTCGGTGACAAATGGAGAGCACCAAGAACCAGGGATAAGCCATCAGATATGACAAGTTGCTCTCACACATCACCTCACCCTTAGGTGTTTCTTCTGTTCTTTTCTCTATCTTTCTGATGTCATTTTCCTTCCAGTGGTCTCCTGCGTAGCACCATGCTTTCTCAAGTGCTTAAGACAAGTCAGACTTTGGCTTCGATGCTGGACAGTCAGTGGTTGATGATCCCAAACCTTATCTGGAGGCAGACAGTCCACTCCGGGACAGATGTACCCTTAGTGTCCCACCAGACCAACAGTCCCAAAGAGTAGTAGAGATATTTGTACACTTTCCAGCTGAAGAACACACATATCTGCAAAAAAAACCATCCACCCAATAAATCTCAATTTGATTGGTTAATTCTTCTATGTGATTCTGCTCTATCTTCAGATTTATGGGATTAAGCTGACAATATACAGTATGATCACCTTTTCCTCTTCTTACTTCATCAATCCTTTGCAGCACAAACCATCTTTATTCCTTTCTTTGGTTTTCTCCTCTAGGAGATAACTTTGAGTTTGGTTCAATACAAGATCAACCACCCAAATAAAAACCCAGCATCATTCTGTCAGCAATGAGCCTTTTACCTGTTTCACCAAATTCCCATCATCCATCGCCGAGCCATTGTGTGCCAAAAATGGAATTAGCAGCAAAGAAACTATTTTCACTTTACTCTAGTTATTTCCCCTCCATGCATGTTTACACTTTCTGATACAAGGCCATCCCAATGAATCACATAATATCTTCCTCAGGAAATTACCGGAAATGATCCGCCATGTTAAACATTAATTGAACAGGCGGACCTACTGTATTTAAATCCGCCCCAAGCAAATGCAATATGTTCGCGGAATTAATTAATTTGCAGATATTTCCCGCTCCAGTACCTAATAACATCAAAAGAAACAATGATGAAATACAACAGCAATGCAGACAATAAATGACCTATTTCAACCTTGCAAATATTAATTTTTCTTATCTTTTATACAGAGGGAGGAAATTGGCTTGGGATTCCCCCCAAGGTATTTCTCTTTCAGGAAAAGCAAACAGCCCAAAACCATTATCCCGTTCAAACACGCTGTCATGATGATATTTGATTGCCCATGTTATGTATGGTCTTCTACGTGAATCTCCTCATTTTTACTAAAGCAAAACAATACTATCATCTTTTGAGGAATCTGTCTCTCTGTCTTCTTCTGTATACCTCGGCCTCAGTCCTTGCAAACCATGAGCAGTAATTGAGTCCTTTGAGGCTCAGAGTTGCCATGAGCTCTGTGTTGTGGTTGCTTAATTGGCTGTGTTATTCACAAGCAAGCCACATTGTATTGTAGTGTGTTAGTGGTAAAGACCTCCGAGTATTGGTTGTCTACATTTCCATGTAGAGAAGATTATAATATTATAATGATTGCAAGTCATCATCCATCTCTATTCATATAGTATGCATTTGTGCCACTTTGATCAGAAATGTACCTTCTACGGCATTAATAATGTCTTTGTTGTCATATCTCTTCTACTTTAATTCTTTCATTTCCACTCTTTTTTGGTCACGTTTATAATATTGTTTCATCTTTTGTTTCTTTCCATGATCTCCCTCAAACTAACCCTGCAAAACTGTCTTTTAATGCCCGGTCTCCAGTTATCAGGACATTGATATTAACATAATCAATATGACACTATCATGTCTTCTTCTTCTGAAGACAATGTCACTTTACTTATTTTAAAAATGAGATGTAAGCTTTATTAATGTTGTCCACCCAATTTGGTTTCAAATTAATATTTAAAACCCTGATCCAAGTACAGCATTGTCTTTCTTTAAGCCGTAAAATGAAATTGTTTAAGGAGCAGAAAGGGTAATGGAGCCCCTGTCCTCTGCAGCCGTCTGTCAGCCAGCCTCAACCATAGGACTAAGGTGTTTGTAAAGCTCCACCGTTCTGCTAAAACCATCTTATTAACATGTGCAAATTCACTGACAAGAGACAAGTGAGCAATCTTATGCCAGCCTTGGTGTTATTCATTTCTTGATCAAAGGTGTCTCTAGAGGTCGAGGAACATTAAACAAAATATAATTATTCATCTTCACTGGCAGCTTTCAGTTTGTCTAAAGGCGAGGAATATTTTAAAAGCACAAAAACCTGATTCAGCTGTTTTAGAGCCTCCTCTCGGCCTGTGGATAATCTCCCAAACGTTTTTTTTTTGTGTGTCTTTCTCACCATCTCTCTCTGACTGAACATGTTCTTCTTCACTCACTCCATTTATATTTTTGTACATTTTTGGTCTCCATTCAAGTGATCTATGCATTTCCTTTGATGCTCCTTAACATACAGTCATACATCATGTCCTCCTCCAACCCTGTCGCTCCGTTCTCTCTATTCCCTGGTCACCATCCATTGCCTTAGGGGCTGATGGCCTCTTGCTCGACCTTAGAGAGAGAGCTAATGATGCAGAAATGCAGCAGAATTCTGCAGGAGAACATAAGAAAAGACGTAAACACTTTTCTGAAAACAAAAACACACACACACTCAGTAAGATACAGCTGCAAGGATGTAATTGCAAATGTACTCCCACAACCCTGTGCACATGTGTTGGGGGCAAGTAGTGACAAGAACGTGGGCAGTGTGCCACACTGAGGGCAAGGAAGAGTTATACGATAGGAGCATCAATGGCTGCCCGCAGCAGCTGACACAATGAGTTCAATGCCATTGGCTTAATATGACAGCCCTGCCAACACCTCACAGCCTCTGCATGGGCCACACACACCCTAACACCCATGCACACATGCACACAGGCATGAGTGAGTCAGACCCCCCACAGGGGCATCTCTTCACCTAGCTAAAGCCTGGCTATGACAAACACAACACCTTATGGCTGGATGCTGGTGCCTGAGGAAAAGAAACGGACTCACAAACATACACACACACGCATGCGCACATACACACAAACGCATGCACACACACACACACACACACACACACACACACACACACACACACACACACACACACACACACACACACACACACACACACACACACACACACACACACACACACACACACACACACACACACACACACACCAGAGTCCAATTTATCCACAGACATTGACTTCAGATTCAACTCTTGCACTGTTTGTGTTTATTACCAAAATGTGTGTGTCTGTGCATGTGTGTATTTGTGTGTGTACGAGAGTGTTTAATCACCAGTGTGTGTGTATCTATGTGTACAGTATAGGCTGACTCTCCCTCTGCTACATCAGCAGCAGGCAGGAAATCCATAACAGCTTAACAGTCAATTACTTCAACTGTCACTAGCCTGCCTCCCCAAGGACAGGAACCAGTCACACCCAAGAATGATGCAGCTCCACCAATCAAGGCAAAGGAGGTTCTCACCTGAGTAATGGAGGTGAGGTATTGTGGTGAAAATGAAATTGTTGTTGTTTGTTCATGGGTACAAAAATAGCGATTAACAAAGACCAGGAAATATAAACGTGAAATGGGAAACCAACGAGACTCTGTTCGCCTGAATTGAGTGTGATTGTCATATCAGCAATGATACTGATGGTGTAAAGGAAGGTGCATTAAAGTTAAACGAGGGCACATACATATTTTCTGCTTTAATGTGCCAGGAAATAAAAAAAACAAAACACTTTCTAGTCCTCAAGGTAGAGATGAAAAATGTTCATTTCTTCTTTTGTCAAATACACCCAGTGCTCCTCACACACACACTCGTCTCTGAAGCATGAATACCCATGCACACACTCAAGTTTCATCCAGTTTTAGCCCACTTCTTCACCAATCAAATATATTTGTACTAAAGCTCAGAAAATAAGCCCATTGGCCCTCTTTCACTGATGGCTGCCATTCTTCCAGTAAAGTTAAAAGAAAAGAAGGGATGCCAATAAAGTGCCTATTCAGAAATTTGATTAAAGCACAAGGAAACAATTTCTGGACAAACAGTTCTTCATTGTGTTCCCATTTTAGCGGGAGCATATGTTTTTCTCGGTAATGAGCTGGACGCTGTTGAGAGAACAGAATAACTGAGCAGCCGTGCACAGAGTGTCCACATAGCAATCCAAGATGACTTGAATGTATTGAATCAGCTGACACCATCATCATCTGATGCATGAAAAATTCAAATCTATCACAGTCAGTTTTCACAGACCTCTAATTCAGTCTTGAACTCACATAATAAAAATGCAGACACTTGTGCCCTAACTCTTAATTCTACCAATTTTTAGATGTGCTGGGAGACACAAGGACAGCAGGACTCAAAAAACAAACTCCTGACAGTGAAAATGTTTTATTTAGCAAGGGTTGGTATCTCCATGCAACTCACATTGCATCAAGCTTTACACATGATTTTACTATGAATCATTGACCAAGTACAGCCCGGCCTCAGCAAGCAACAATGACGAAACAATGTTGAATCCACTTCTCTATAGGTCACAATGATTGTGCTCACTTTAAATCTGGTTAACCTGGATGGGGCAATCCCAGTAACAGCACTGCATAGAGGTGCAACATGTAGAAGACAAGGGGGCTCTCCACCTGCTTTGTCAAAAGTCAAGTCAAGTCAAAGTCAAAGTCAGCTTTATTGTCAGATGTACCATATATGCACGACATACAGCACAGATGAAATTGCAGTCCTCTCTGACCCACGGTAAACAGGCAGTACAACAAAGACAGTACAACACAGGTAGTACAACACAGGCAGGACAACACAGGCAGTACAACAGGCAGTACAACACAGACAGTACATCAGACAGTACAGCACGAAGTATTAGAGAAAACACAAGGGATGGTAAACATCACTCCTTAATCCCGTAGGGGAAGTGACATGTGCGTAGTCCCTGAGTTGATGGGGGAGAGAGAGAGATAGGTAGTCAGGTGCTGGGGAGAGGGCAGGGCAGTGTGAGGGTAGAGTACAAGGCTATGGCAGGGGGTAGAGCAGGGAGGGAGTTGAGCCTCCTGACCGCCTGGTGAAAGAAACTCCCTGAGCCTGCTGGTTCTGGCCCGCAGACTCTGCAGTCTCCTACCTGAGGGCAGCAGGTTGAAAAGGCTGTGAGAGGGGTGGGTGGGATCACCTGCAATGCTGATGGCTTTGCGTGTGAGGCGGGTGTTATAAATGTCTGTGAGGGAAGGGAGAGAGACACCAGTGATCTTTTCAGCTGCTCTCATGATGCGCTGCAGGGTCTTACGGCAGGAAACGGTGCAGGGGCCGTACCACACGGTGATGCAGCTGGTTAAGATGCTCTCAATGGTGCCTCTGTAGAAGGTGAGCATGATGGGGGGTTGGGCTCTTGCTCTCCTCAGTTTGGAGAGGAAGTAGAGGCGCTGTTGGGTTTTTTGGCCAGCGATGTGGTGTTGCGGTCCCAGGACAGGTCCTCGGAGATGTGCACACCCAGGAACTTGGTGCTGCTGACCCTTTCCACTGCAGCACCATCGATGGTTAGTGGAGCATGCTGAGTGCATGTTCTCCTGAGGTCCACAACAATCTCCTTCATCTTCTCCACATTCAGATAGTTGTCCTTGCACCACATAGCCAGGAGGTTCACCTCATTTCTGTAGGCTGTCTCATCATGGTTATTGTTGAGACCCGCTACAGTCGTGTCGTCTGCAAACTTGAAGAGGTTGGAGCTGGGAGTCGGTGTACAGTCATGGGTTGGCCGAGTGAAGAAGAGGGGGCTCAGCATGCATCCTTGGGGGGCTCCTGTGTTCCGCGTGATGGTGCTGGAGGTGTTGTTACCAACTTGAACTGCCTGTGGTCTCCCTGTCAGGAAGTCCAGCAGCCAGTTGCGTATGGAGGTGTTGAGTCCGAGCTGGTCCAGTTTGTGGATGAGCTGCTGGGGGATGATTGTGTTGAATGCTGAGCTGAAGTCAATGAACAGAATTCTGGTGTAGGAGTCTTTGGTCTCCAGGTGGTTGAGGGTTGAATGTAGGGCAGTGGAGATGGCGTCATCGGTCGAGCAGTTGGACCGGTAAACAAACTGAAAAGGGTCCAGGGTTGAAGGCAGGGCAGATTTGATGTGGTGCATGGCTAGCCGCTTGAAGCACTTCATGAGGATGGGAGTGAGTGCAACCGGGCGGTAGTCTTTGAAGCCAGATGGGGGTGACATCTTTGGGACTGAGATGATGATGGTGGCTTTGAGGCAGGTGGGGACAACAGCCTGGCTCAGGGAGATGTTGAAAATGTCTGTGAAGACATCTGTGAGCTCATCAGCACAGTCTCAGGATACGACCAGGAATGTTGTCAGGACCTGGGGTTTTTCACATCCCCCCACATCCATTAAAAATGGGGCAACACTAAACTACATTCCCCAAAATGAAATTCAATTGCACTAAAAAAAAAATTAGCAAGGTGATAATTCTTAAACAACAGATGACAGATATTTTTCCACCTTGTTGTTGAGTGTAGGTTCCCTTGTGATGGATCAGCTGAACTTCTTGTATAGAAATTGGCACCTTGTCCATTTATGTCCTCTATGACCCATTACTGTCCCTTATTTAGATTCTAGACATGTTGTGATCATACCGCAAGTGATGAATGAATGAGGTTTAAAAAGTCAAACAGGAAGCCAGTGTAGTATCTACTATCAGCCAGAAAATGGATGATCTGAGAAAGAGTAAAATCTGAAAAATAGAATCGTCTCTGCTTTTGACGCCACATGGAGCTGGCAGCGTGACAGCGATATTATTATTATCGTCAGATGGTCAGATGGTCTGATCATGGTGGTTTTCAGGGCTCAGCTGGTTGTGCTTGGCCATCAGGATCATCACCAGGTGCTGCCACATTCTCTCTGGGCAGAGACCCACCATTGGAGGGCACTGCAGGTTTGACACACACACTTAGCAGGCAAGGTTGTGACTAGAATAATGCTGGAGACACAGGACATATTATCTTTCCTCTTTCACTTTCAGGACGGTGCCAGATTAAATCATATTGGGGTTTATCTTAATGAAGAAGAATGAAAGACCGACAGAAGGGACAAATGGATGAAACGGAGTACAAAAACATTTGGACAAGCACCCTGAGAAGGACTTAAAATAGCAAAGAAGACAAGAACAAAGGGAAGAACAAGACGAGCGCCCACAGTCTGTGGACTCCGCTGTTTGAGCGTGCGTCCCTGAATTAATTTAGTCCAAAATGTAAGAACAGAATTGCCACTCTATTTGAGGCAGATTAATTAAAAACTAAAGCCTTGTTAATTACACCCAGCTATCTCACACAGATGAGCTCACCGATGTGCTGTCTGTCCCCGCCTGTGATGCTCACCTCACTTCCTCTGGTCCTGCCCCACTTTAGCTCCAATGTCTCCAGGGCATTTGTGTAACTGGGATATACAGTAAGTTGATGCAGCAGATAAAAATGTAAGCCCTGTTTTTCCTCCTGTCATTGGAATTTCATCATTCATTGCAATTGATTACTCATATTTCACTGATGCACAATGATATCAGAAGTTTTACACATTTCATTTTATGTCTTTCCTACGTTATTTAGCCCTGGAAGAGGCATCACGCAAAGCACTCCAGGGCTGAGTTTAGACAGCGCAACAAAATGCTACTACTCCATCGCTGCCACTTCAGATTTACTTCCTTTTATAGGTGTAATGAAGAACAGAGAATACGTCTCGCTCCCTCTTTCTTTGCTCTCTCATCCCTCGTCTGTCCATTTCTCAGCCCCCTTATCGATCGCCCAATCCAATCAGGCTCTTGAGGCTACGTGAATCTCATTCTGAGGACATGGCAGCACATTTAATCTGAGCACCAATCAATAAAAGTGTGCCTTGTGAAAAAATGCAAACTCTAAATGATTTTTTATATTATATATATATGAATCAGTAATGTGTATACATATGCGCAGAAATGCAATTGAGATTTGAAGAAAACTACTGCCATATAAATACATCTAGAGGTTGTGTATTGCCTTCAATTAGTTTGCAGGTCATAATGATGAACAGATGCATAATGAGTTTATACAGGTATGCATAGTCTTACTTTAAAGTTAGCATGCAGTTAGCATGTTAGGGAATTTTCTCATTTGGTTGTCAAAGATGTAAGGTAGGCGTACTGGTCTGATGAGATGATAGAGATAGATAAGGTAAGATAAGAATATGCAGCTTTCACAGGGGCGCTTGCAACCTGACCCCTCACTGCAGATACAGTTCTCTCTTCCAAAAATGCTGCACTGCTGTTTTGGAGCTGCACGGAAACACACACACACACACACATCACCATCCTGTGTGTTTAATAAAAGGAAGGCATGACAACTCTGCATTGCTACCTTCATTCAGAATGAAAATCAATGAGTCGATGTCAGATTTAAACCCCATGCTGCTGTTGTGCCTGTAAGTGACACAACCCATCCATTCCCCTTGCACTTTCTTTCAGTGATAATGTTGCTCTCTCTAAGTCGGTCTGGCCCCTGTTTTGCTCATAATGATTAATGATTGTGAATAAAGGAGGAGCTACGGTTTCAGTACACATAAGATGCTGCAGCTGCACAGCACTATTTTGTTTCCTGTGTGCATCAGATTGACTCACAGCGCTGCACAAAGTCACGCAGAGACAAGAGGCACGTCCACAACTAACACAGCCTGAGGAAGCAGATAAATGTAAGCGCAGGAGTGCAAAATGGAAGATTGGTGGACGAATGCAACACACCCTCATGCATGCAAATACGCAGAAGCGATACAGTGAAGGGCAGTAAGGCAGGAGATGCTGCACAATGTGTCAGGCAGGTTAATTACAGGACAGATGACTGTCAGGGAGGTGGGGTAGGTGGAAATGCGGAGAGAATGAGGGTGGCAACAGAACAAGACATCTTCTGTAAACATGTAATGTAATGTAATGTAGTAATGTATTTATAGCCAAACACACAACACACACAAACACACACACACACACACACACACACACACACACACACACACACACACACACACACACACACACACACACACACACACACACACACACACACACAGACAGGCAATCAGGATTTACACTTCCATCACGCAAGGACCTCTTCGCTGTTATCCAATCATCTCGCGGCCATTTTCCCTTTTTATTTTCCATCACCTCTTCCCAGCTCCTTTTCTCATTCTGTTCGGTCCCGACACCTCCTCTGTGTCACTGGTCCCTCGCTCTATGGCGGTGACACATCGTGCCATTCAAATCACATTTCAGACAGCGCCCGCCTAGCTGCAGCTGATAATATGCAATGAGCCGCAGAGAGGCAATCAGACAATTCAACATAAGCAAGCTGCACACACATCGCAGATAGTTCATCACAACAACACAGATGTACAGTTCAGTTGTCTGTAGTCTGGGTCTTTATAGTGAATGTGTCACTTGTTTTTGCTTTTCCCTGCTGCGTATTATGTAGATATTTAGCATTAAAACTGCCAACAAAGATCACTTGGAGATGCTTAGCTTTGGCAACAACATTCCTGGTAATGTAGCAAAAGAGAAATAAATATTTCTGACCTCAGTTAGGATTCCAACACCTCCTTCGTCTCACTTACTACTGCATATTAATCTTGGGAGGTGTAACATTTCAGTAAAAAAATGAAAAGCATAGGCTGCCATGCTGCCCTCCAAGAGATAACAGCGGAGCTAAGTGGATGTGGTATAGTTCAAGCGGTGCCATATGGCTACATCCTCCCCCAACGATGATTCTGACAGTTCATTCATTCATTCATGATCCCTCTAGTTCCTATACTTCCAGAGGTTTTGAGAATGCCAGAGGACACCGCTTGAGTGACGGCATGTTGAGAGAGCTGAAACCAGTCCCAAGCACAGACCGTTGGAATCGCTGGAGTGTAAAGAGGATGGCATATATGGAGCATTTATTGTTACATTAGAGAATTGTAACTACCAGTTGCAACACAGTGATTTTGGGCACACAGTTCTTGGCAGGAATGGGATATTAAAGGTAGACAAAAGGCAATTAACAGCTGAGATATATCTCCACTAACACTGTTAATCTGCAGCGATAATTTTGACAGAGTCTCCATAAAATGAACATCGGTCATTTAACAAAGCAACCTGTGAGGAAGTTATTCGCTTAGAGTGCTTCACATCAGATTAATTGGACCAATCCCCCCACCCCAACCCCTCACTCTGAGTTTTTCTTCCCATCATAAAGAGCATTATTAATAATGCCTGAGGCATTATTAATTTTTAATTGCCAAACTGACAACAAAAAGTTTGCAGGCTTGCTTCTATAAAAAGATGCACACTAAGATCAAGGCAAGCAGAAAATTCACAAGGGTCAAACCCAATCTTGCGGCGCGCCCCTCGCAGCATCCCAAAATAACCTTCTTGGCTCTTTGAAGAGTCGACTTCAGAAATGACAGGAGACAAAAACACAGGTTGAAAGAGTTGGTTTAAAAAGAGGAAAATTCACACGTCCACAATCACATAAAACAACACGACCCACGTCAACATGGAATCAAAAAGATATATATATATATATATATATATATATATATATATATATATATATATATATATATATATATATATATATATATATATATATATATAGTATATACATATATATACTGTAGTGTACACAGTTTACAATTACAACTGGCTGAAATGGGACCTAAAAAGCAGGAACTGGTAACATAATCTGGCCACAGCATTTCTTTCATGTCTAGGTTTAAAATATCCTCCTTTTTTGTAGAATCTACCAGTTAATATTTCTCAGTTGTAGTAGATTTTGCATCTGCATTCTGCACACATGTGCCAACTTCTATCCACATAATTTTAACATAATCACAAGCGAGCACTAGTGCAAACAATAATAATAATAATAATAATAATAATAATAATAATAATAATAATAATAATAAATAACTCCACTTTGATGAGATAGGGGTGGCAGAGAGGCTGGACTAGTGCCAGTTTTTTGGCGCAGCATTGGGTTTAATTATCTGACCTTCCCATCAACTGGCTCACAGCCTCCCTGCCGATGGCAAGTGCTAATCAATGTCACCCTCGGCAGCGTGATGATAAGTACCCATGACACCCTTTTTCTCTCTTTCTCTCTCTCTGTCTCTCTTCCTCAGTCTCTCACACATATCTTCAACTCCATCTCCCTTAATGTCTCTATCTCAGCGGTTAAAGCTGGTACTCTTGCAGCCTTCTTCTTATTTGGGCTCCTTCTCTGCACCTCATCTTCCCTCTTCCACATTTCCTGAGCTTTCTTCTCTTTTTTATTTCATTCCATTCTCTGTCTCCCTTGAGTGTCCTTGAGTCCCTTATCACTCTTGGCCTGTCCTGTTTTCAGTCTCCTACACTGTTTCCTGTTAGTGTAAAGTCTATATTGTGTTGAAGGCTCAAGGTCTTGTGTGAAAGGACTTATTTGTCTGAATGTATTTGCATTCTTACATGAGGTAAGTGTTCTTGTCCCTATATCAGCAGCCGACCTTAGCCATCTTGAAACACCTGACGAGGAGCTCTGGTGCACTCAGTGTGTTTGTATTTGTTCGAAACCGGTATCTGTGATTAACCTTTCTGTAATTGCTGACTCTCCTCACACCGAGCCGTCAGCAGTGTCTCCTTGAACGCAGCTCTGCAGAGGTTGTTTGCATCGTCAGTGCAGAAGTGCACTGGGTTCACCAGGGCTGAGATTTAATAAGAAGTCCCACATTACTAGTACACTTGTTCACATCTCACACAACTGCTAATGGATTTCACTGAGGTTCCTGTTGGGTCCAATGTGTACTATTGTAAAAACAGACACAGAGAAGTAAGAGGGAAAAAATACACTAGGATTTATTCTTCCTACTATGAAGAAGGTGCACTGTTGTTTTTAATAGCAAGAGGCACAAATTTGTGCCAAGTCAGCCTCCACTTCAAAAAAGAAAAAAAGAACACTTCTCCACCTGGTCAATCCCTGGCACTGGATCTCTTTGCTGCAGTGATTGCTGCTTGGTCTACAGAAATGGAAAACACAATTAAATCTCATCACGAAAAGAGGGAACAGTTCCCAAATAGCCTTTGAGTTGCTGAGTTAAGTGCTGCAATGGAAGCCTGTGCTATATTTAAGATTAAATCACATCTGGTCTCGATGGTGAGCCGCCACAGAGATGGTAATCATTTAACAGTTATGATTATATGAAGCAGCTTATTTCTCATTCAAAGCTCATAAAGGTAATGTCATGATATTTAAGATGTAATTTTCTGTTATGATCACATTTCTAGCTGTTACACAACGTATCTTCTAATGCTTTGTCCTTGAAATATCTAATTCGGATATATTCCTTCAACATTCAGCCATTTATGGTAACAAGAATTCTTTTGACTAATATTAAGAGAGAATAAATCAAGAAAACTCTTAGAAAAAAAAAACTTGCATTAACCAGGTGTTAGGTTCGGCTGAGTCTTGGGGTTAAAGGTCGCTGATGGACTTCTTCTGTATCATCAGCTTTCTGAATGACAATGGGCCAAATATAATGGGGCTGAACAATATTGAGAAACATTTATCTGTAGCATACACCATCAATACTTCAAAGTCTCTGGATCCATTATCTTTATCCTCATCATCATCACCACTATCATCAACATCATCATCATCATTACATACAGAGAGCCAGCATCATAGTTGCATCACTATCACGAGTTGCTAACTAATCATGTCTGAGCCTGCGGCTAGATGAGATAGAGCTGCCTTTCCCTAAACTCTGTGTGTGTGTGTGTGTGTGTGTGTGTGTGTGTGTGTGTGCGTGCGTGCGTGCGCGTGCGCGTGTGCGTGTGTGTGTGTGTGTGTGTGTGTGTCAGCTGCTGAGCCATAATGGAATCCTCAGGGCTGTGGATGAGAGACGAGGAGGAGGAACATTGATGGATGTGTCTGGTCACTGATGGAGGGTGTCTCTGGTATGAAAGAGAAAACAGAGGGAGGGCGAGAGAGAGAGAGAGAGACAGAGAGAGAGAGAGAGAGAGAGAGAAAGAGAGAGAGAGAGGGAGAGAGACAGAGAGAGAGAGAGAGAGAGAGAGAGAGAGAGACAGAGAGAGAGAGAGAGAGAGAGAGGAAGATGGAAAGAGAGTAAGAGGCCACAGGAATGGAAGGAGGAAACGTGAGAAGGAGAAGATGGCAAATACACTTTGCTCTCTAGTAAAGTGTATGAATGAGTGTGTTTGAGACATCACACCAACACGATCAAATACTATGACTAAAAGTAATACACACACGCACGCATGCACGCACATGTGCAGTAGTATAGTGCAATAATAAGTGTCCACTTACTACATACTCTGCAAAAATACTTCAACAGTAACTTCAAGAACTCTTGACACCACTTTTCATTTTGTAAGGCTTCTAATTGGCCGATTGCATACCCCTCATGTTTAATCAGCTGTTGCCGAGCAACTGCAGTCCGGTAAAACAAGAGTGAGAAGAGATACAAAAAAGCAAAAAGAAGAAGAGAGCAGAAAGAGGTGCAGGTGATAGTAGAGGTCAGCGATCTTTTTTTGTTGTGTTTTTGCAAGAGATAGGAAAAAGAAAGACACAAAGAACGGAGGTGTGTGTGTGTGTGTGTGCGTGCGTGCGTGCGTGTGTGTGTGTGTGTAGTGGGGGGCTGACACCGAGGTGGAGAGAAAGCAAGGAGTTCCATATTGCCACCCATTTCCATTTTCAACAGATTCACTCAAACAGGCTCAGCCATGCACAACCACATGTCCAATTTACCAGCTGGGGTGTCAACAAACACCCCACCTTTGTAGCAGTCCTTGGAGTGTTTTCTTGTGAGATCCACTGATAATGCTGTCAGCTTACACATGATGTGCACCGATGTCCCACGCAAGACAGATACTAGTGTGTTGCTGAAACATGGCAGGACACACTGAGTAAATATTCTTCACCAAAATGATGAAATCTGGTGTAAACTGAGACGTGAGACACCCAGGTTCCCTTCATTCTTGCCTTGTAAAAGTAGATGGAGGCAGATATGAGGGTGAAGTTAAAAAAAAAGACACAACATGGAACAAAATGCTTTTTGAACAGCATCAATATGTAGGCTGTGGAACTGTTGTAGAGGTAAGATGAGTACAACCATATCCTATGTAAATATAGAAACACTAGAGGCGGAGTTGATGGGATGCCTTTCGTAATGCTGACCTCAAGCAAACAAATTCTTCTATACTGGGCTGATTGGAGAGGACTAGTCAACTGAGCTGATGCTATATTGCTGCCGTTAATCCTGATACTCAAAAAGGAAAGAATGAAAGTCAATGCAAGGACCTCGTTTCTCTCTTTTGTCTTCTAGAAAGCAGAAAATGTTATGAATCCTCATAGTTTTAAGTAATTGTAAAAGTTCTGACTGGGTTTGAACTCAAGGATCAATCAAGAGTAAATCTGCTACCTGTAGCCTTGACTCTTTAAATCTTTTTTTTTTTTTTGGTTGTGTTTTTACAGATATCATTGATACAACAGGATTTTTTTCTTCCTGACCTTTTCAAAACACAGAAAAAGTCAAAACCTTGACGTGGAGTCTTAAGTAATTACAGACCTTTTTCTTCTCACAGCAAGTCATAAAAAGTCGTTTTTAATCAAATTGATATTTTTCTGAATGAAAACACCTTCTGAAAGTGTTTCATTCAGGTTTCAGGGTTAACCACTAAATGGAAATGGCTGTTCTCAAAATTCAAAGTGATCTTTTATCAACATAGCTACTGTAATTCCCCACAATGCTCAGGTTCTATTTGCTGTTATTTTTCCACTACAGACCATGAAATCATTGTGTATCACCTAGGGATCTCTGTGACTGTTTCAGATTTATATAAGATTTGCGTATTTATGTCTCAATATGTAGGAATATGTTTGAATCTCATTCAAATATTATCTTGCTGATATGAAGTGGTAGAACTACAATCCACTTCATAATAATACAGCACATGCAGTAATTACCATACCAATGCATAACCATTCTTTTGGGAAGGACGAGCTCTCAGGCACTCGTGCACCCATACAATTCACAAAGAATATGTGAGCTGAATGCACCATGCTCTTTTGTTCTCTCTCTGCTGTCCTTCTTTCCTCCGGAGGTGGTCGATGAGAAAAGGCCTAGGTGGGTGGTGGTTATCCCTTAATGACCCAATTTACTTTGAAAAGGTATTGATCTCAGTCAGGGCTTAATACTCAGTGCTAACAAAGGAGCCTCAGACCACCATCTTTGCATGTTAACAGATGGTTCATAGATAACATTATAGAACTCGTTCTTCGCAGTAGTTATATCAAATATGATTAGTCACAGATAATATCTGTATGATTTTGCAGTCAGAAAGGGTGGGGAATGCGTTCTTCTTCATGTTTTTTAATCCATTGTTTTCAAAACATCATCTGAATTTTTTAAATCCCAGAATAAGGTAACTGTGTAAATGTTTACTGAAAACAGGAGAAGCCCATCCTTCAAGCTGCATTCACACAATCAACAGTAAAATGTGACTGCAGTGGCAAACCTGTAGGAGAGTGCAACAGGAGTGTGTGTGTGTGTGTGTGTGTGTGTGTGTGTGTGTGTGTGTGTGTGTGTGTGTGTGTGTGTGTGTGTGTGTGCGTGTGTGTGTGTGTGCATTTGTGTCTGCAGTGTTAAAGGATGACAAGTACAGTATGTCTGTATTTTTACAGCATGAACATGTAATTTATATTACTACAGACTGTTTTTAAAAAGATTGATTGTGCTGTGCATGTAATATGTTTTTATTTAAAAGTCAGTGCATACAATGCTCTTTTGACTCATTATTCATTATCACATATATATATATATATATTCATTCGTTCATTCATTCATCTTCTAACCCGCTTAATCCGCAAACGCAGGTCGCGGGGGAGCCGGCGCCTAACCCGGCAGTCTCAGGGCGTGAGGCGGGGGACACTCCGGGCACGACGCCAGCGCACCGCGGAGCTATAGATAAATATACATATACTACCGGGGCTCATGTGGGAGTGTTTAAATCATTTTTTTATGTTGACTGTTTTGGAACAGAGAGTGGAGCATACAGCATATTGCACATTAATAATGGAACTTGGACACAGCCAACTTGGACTACATTTTTCTGCCCATCTGACTTGGAGTGAAGTTGGTTCACTGTAAAAAATAAATAAATAAATAAATTATATACACACACACACACACACACACACACACACACACACACACACACACACACACACACACACACACACACACACACACACACACACACACACTGTATGGCTTTTTCCATATTACTGTAGTTTTTTACATATCTTGTATACATTTCATTTCTGTTTTTTGTGTGGGGGGCGGGGTGCTTCAGTCGTAACTGGCATCCTATTAAATTTGCTGAGGTCACTGCTTTTTCCAAATAGCTTCCCAACGCTGTCCCATCATCCACTCTTGGCTAGAATTGAAGGCATAGATGCAGGATAGATGCAGGTAGCACGGAATTGGAAAACCGATAGAGCAGGAGATTGTGAATTGGGAGCAATGGGATAATGTAAAGAAAAGTGGCAACAGGACAAAGTGAAGAGAGAAATAGGGAAGGGGAGGCAGGAAGAGGAAAGAAATGAAAGAACAAGGAAAGGGGATGTTCCAGGTCAGTCTGAAACTAGCCTGCCGGTGCAGCTATCACCAGGTTGTTTTTCGATTTTCTCTGCTTTTTCAATGTGCTCCCAGGAGCGTACACCAAACGTGGAAAAGCAAAGAAGAGACAGAGTGAGATGAGAGCAACAGTTACAGAATAAGGAAGGGCTTTTAAAAAAAGAAAAGGTTGAGGTAACTATGTCGAACCATCTTACAAGGGACAACAATGATTGAAATGGATAGACAAAGGCGGAGACAGCAAGCATTCAAAGATGATGACATACAGTAAAGGAAATTCTAAAATGTAGAACTGGAAAAAACACGTACCTTTAAAATATGAATGCAACACTTTAGTTTTTGCTCCCAGCATTTATTAGGTGTAATAAAAAAAAAAAATTAAAGGCTTATTCCCTCAGCATATGAAGCTGCTGACAGAACAAAAGCTTTATTGCACGGTTGTGCTTTGGGATGATCACAATAAAAAGGGAACTCAAAAATCTGCAGTTTTCTCACACAAGAAAAAGCTAAAGATCCTGCAAGTTTCAAGGGAGCAATCAGTTGGTGTGCTGACCAACCATTATCCTCAGACATAACCCGTCTTCAACACCATCACCAAGAACTTGCCATTGGATCCAACCACAGGCCACATGCGACTACATCAATCCAGCGCATCCACCTGCAAGACACCCCGAGACTATTCAACCACATTCAAATGCTGCATCAGTATCTGGTTACAAGAGATCAATATTGGAGCCCAAACATCTCTTTTCACAGTGTACACTGTTTAATCAGCCCCTTGATGACACCTGTCAAGATGACCAAGGGCCTCCCTCTGTTTTTGCAATATGCTGGAAATAGAAGCTTCTTTACAATCTGTGGCATCGGGCCGTGTGAAATAAAATTGCATATTTTGGAGTGGCCTTTTATTGTCACCAGTGCACACCAGGGTGATAATCATGTTGTTCAGTCAGCATCTTGATATGCCACACCTGTCAGGTGGATGGATTATCTCAATCAGGGGTAAATGGATTTGAACAAATGCGTTCACAAAATTGAAGGGGAGTTGTTGTTTTGTTTTGGGTTTTTTTTGCACAGAGCGAGTCTCGGATGTAAAATGGGAGCAAAAAATAAATTGTTGCATTAAATGAACAGTCAGTATCACCTTTCAGTCATTACCCAGATGCATGTGGTTCATTCTTCTTCTTCTGATTATTATCTCTATTTTAACCTATTTGGGAATTTTTCATCAGCCATAATGGCATGTAATGTGTAGGGTCAAGCTGAACGTTAAAAATGTCACGGATGTGCACAAAATACAGCAATATGGCACCATCTTAGAAAGTTGTGCAAATGTGGGTGCATGTTTATTTGTGCTTCAGTATTTCATGATTATGAAACAATAACTTTTCCCCTAATTCTAACTCATTCACCTCTCGCTGGGGTGGTGGTGAGGGGGTGGTGGTGGTGGAGCGAGAACCTGTAACTCGATGATATTTATCTAAAATGGAAAAAAATAATAATGACAAAATCTGCCTAGTGATTCAGATTATTCTTCCAAATCCTGTACAAAGTTTCCCAGAAATCACGTCACTAGTTTTTGCATCATCCTGCTGAGAGCTCACCGACAAACATGACTGAAAACATTGCCTCCCTGGTGGAGTAACTGATTCTGGGGAACTCTGGAGGACAACTCCCAAAAGTTGTTTGTTTAAAACCTCATACTGGGGGCATCAGAGATGCATTAAGACATATTTAACCCAAACTTAAAAGCTGTGAGCATAGTTCAAGATATACAAGTGGTAGTTGGTATGAACAGTAAATGCAAATGATTCAGGATTACTGTTAATAGTGACTCATAAAAGGAAGCAGGTGTCTGCTGTCAAACTGTGATGATATTGTTAATAGAAAATATAACAGATGCAAAAACTGGCCCTCTGATCTGTTATCTGCAATGACTTATTTTCAGAGAATCAGTTTGGATGTTCCCTGTCCCATGATAATACTCTATGTAAATACTGTGAGAACAGATGGAAAGAAAACAGTCATGTAATCCAACTATTGCCACTTTAGCTGCATTTTAGAGCCAGAAGTAAATAAATGGCAACTTCATATCTAACCATCATCTCATAAAGAGGAATTTTTACACAATAAAGGCTAGTAAGGAGTCATATACTGCTGCAGTGATACAATATTGTGACTATATGAAAGTGTTTTGAAAGCACTGAGAGCACTGAGGGGTGATAAGTTACCGTTAGAGCCCTCAAATGTCTGCATAGCAATGCACATGCACGAGAATGAAGAGCATCATAGCGCTCAGTCTTTAATAATCAGATCAGTGAATGTGCTTCTGTGTCGATGCTTATAATAGTCTCTGCATATGTCGCCATCCTGAAGTGGAATCCCTAATCTGCTATTTTTGTCTCCTGGATCAAGAGTTCCGCTCTCCGTGTTATGGATGTCATCGCCACGGCCGTTTCCATGGTGACGCCACACTGCAATATTCTTTTAGCTGCCTGCCTGCCGATGCTCGCAGCGGCTTCCAAGCCAAGTAAAATTACAGAGGGAGGGAGGGAAAGCAAGAGGAGGCAAGAGGACAGACTGGAGTGGAGGTGGTCTGTGACAGGATCCATCAGAATGCTAATCAGGCTTTCTTGACGGTTTGTCCTTCATTATGCAGTAGACAATGCCAGGGAAGACAGAGGAGGATGTTAATGTGTCCGCAGGAAACACACAGACAAATGTAGAAAATACAGAATGCATCTCAGGTGACAATGCTTGGATTAAATTGCTACACACACAGACACACACACATATTTTTACAGACACATACAGTCCATATTTTTATATATAAGTGCTTCAAGATGAGTGTGACAGTACACTGACATCTGTACAGACTGGACAGCTTAATCTGATGACAACCAGCAATCCACCTTGATGCTGGAACACCCACATCATGACTAAATAATTAATTATTAATGAGCCACAACATGGATCTAATTGCTCTCTGCAACACAATGTCTCTATCAGTATTCCAAGGCTGTTCTGGGAGCAGCTGGGGTTGTTCCTGATCCCTCCAGGAAAAAGAAAAAAGAAAAAGACAATGATATACAGAATATTCCCTGTGTTCTTAGGATTTCGGGGCCTGACCAGTATAAAGAGTGAGGGGAAGAGGTGGAGTTGTAATTACCATCTTGTCTGCTTCTAGCCTTATCAACATTTTTAAAAATTGAATTCAGCATAATGTTGCTTTTTATGTACAGTCCATATTAAAGCACAGATCAGAAATCAGGCCTGATTTAGATAAGTAGGGGATGAGGTCAAGGTTACAAATTGCTCCTGTTGGAGCCTTATTATCTGCATACTGTCATTAGAATTAGATTCAGGGGTCACCCTCCTCTCATTTTAAAGACAATGAATTAAATCAGTCATGTCATGAAGCATTCCACAGGCAAACCTCTTCGACCTCTACTTCTTCTTACTAATGCAAATAAAGGATGTAAAGGGTGATGCCTTAGTTAGCTAGTTATCTTAGCTGACTGGATTAAAAGCAGTGGATTCAACCCCTGGTGATGCAATATGTTGAGATTATCGATATTTCCACCGGGAGAATCCTGATTCTACAGCATGAATGATATCATTTTACTCCAAATCTACTGTAGCCAGGTATCCACTTACAGTATAGATTTATCCATATCTGCTACCACAGGGCATAGATGTGATAGCATGCAGGAGTACCCACTTCAGTATACTGCAAGCACGCACTTGCTTTGATGATCATTTCTGAGAGTCCTCAATTTTTATGTCTACCTGAACTCAAAAAACAAAAGCCATTGCAGTGCCATTCCTGCAAATAATGTGTAAGTGCCCTTGTTACTTCTGAGTCAATAAGAAAACTCTCCTGTGTGATGGTTCAAACAACAAATGCTGTGGACTACCAAGCACTGCGACAGTTCAATTACACCACATTGTCATGTTGGCTACCCATGGGTGCAGCAGGAAGATGCAACTCTGTGTACCCAATGTTATTCAAACGCCTCCACGACAGGGAGAGGAAAAAACGAGGGTGGGAGGAGGAGAAAGGGTGGAGGGAGGGGGGGATTCTGACAAAAGCACAGAAATAGGTAGAAAAATGGAAAGAAAAAATGAATATGACAACAGACAGAAGGAAGTCACAGGGGAGGGAAGGCCAAGCAGGAAACTGGGTAACTAATGGTCCCTGTTCTTCCGCCAATTACTTTTAGTCAGCCAGAGCGAGGACTCCCTGGAAACCCTACACTCCCCATCCCAAAATAGGTGATGAGATTGAAAACAGCACTGTGGAAAAAAAAGTGCAGAGTGCATTTGGTAGGGGTCATCTTTCTGTGCCAAGGTCTTATTTGGATCAGTTGGTAGACTCTGAAATGTACGTTGAAGTTCTGTTATTTGATGCAATTATAATGTAAGACTCAACTTATTATTATTTTATACCACATCCACTGTGTTAATTCAAGCTGTGTTTTCATTTCTCCCTTGCTCCTGCTCTTTTGGGGTTGCCTTCTGGTTCCTGGTCCCACCTGGTAAGCCTGGAGCCCCCTAGGTGCAGATGAGCTCCAGGCTGCCTGTCCCCCCAGCTCAGCCCCTAGGGGTGCCCTGCTGCTGGTGCTGGAAATCTGTCAAGCTGAGCAGGCATGTGGAGCCTCTGCCTCAGCCCAAGCGTGCAGATACGTGACCCCAGGGGGGATGCAGTCCCCTACACTGAGTGGTTAATGTATTCACAACACTCCCCTGGCCAGGGGCTTGGAGTCTGAAAATACTCCACGAGGACCCAACTGCACACACTGACAACATTCACCGAATGAATATGTTAAGCAATGCTTTGTTACACCCTTTAGGCAGGCTTAAATATATAAGTGGCTATCATCACAAAGGAAATACGGTTTTGTCTAGAGTTGTACAAATGTGCTGAGAATACCTTCAGAGAATGCCAAAAGGAGAAGGAGAATGTACATAAGTCTGCTAGGATATCAAGCATCTCTGTCTTATTTCCCTCAGAGATCGCCCACATAAATTGCTTCATCAAAGGCTAAAACAGAAAAAAACAAAACAAAACATAAAAAGGCCGACCTGCTCCCAGCGCTCTTAGATAAGACTTTAAGATTTTCATTTATCTGAAGTCATGAGGAACACTAAACTGGAAGCAAGAGAGTATCAGCCACCCTTCCACCCCCTGCAGGACCTTCACAACAGGCAAA